>NW_022589753.1:7928693-7944711 GCF_004348235.1 Phoca vitulina | reverse complement strand
TTGGGTGCAATTGTAAATGGGATCGACTCCTTAATTTCTCTTTCTTCTATCTTGTTATTGGTGTATAGAAATGCCACTGATTTCTGTGCATTGATTTTGTATCCTGCCCCTTTACTGAATTCCTATATGAGTTCTAGCAGTTTTGGGGTGGAGTCTTTTGGGTTTTCCACATAAAGTATCATATCATCTGCAAAGAGTGAGAGTTTGACTTCTTCTTTGCTGATTAGGATGCCTTTTATTTCTTTTTGTTGTCTGATTGCTGTAGCTAGGACTTCTAGTACTATGTTGAATAGCAGTGGTGATAGTGGACATCCGTGCTGCATTCCTGACCTTAGGGGGAAAGCTCTCAGTTTTTCCCCATTGAGAATGATATTCGCTGTAGGTTTTTCATAGATGGCTTTTATGATATTGAGGTATGGACCCTCTATCCCTATACTCTGAAGAGTTTTGATCAAGAAAGGATGCTGTACTTTGTCAAATGCTTTTTCTGCGTCTATTGAGAGGATCATATGATTCTTGTTCTTTCTCTTGTTAATGTATTGTATCACGTTGATTGATTTGTGGATGTTGAACCAACCTTGCAGCCCAGGGATAAATCCGACTTGGTCATGGTGAATAATCCTTTTAATGTACTGATGGATCCTATTGGCTAGTATTTTGGTGAGAATTTTTGCATCCATGTTCATCAAGGGTATTGGTCTGTAATTCTCCTTTTTGATGGGGTCTTTGTCTGGTCTGGGGATCAAGGTAATGGTGGCCTCGTAAAACGAGTTTGGAAGTTTTCCTTCCATTTCTATTTTTTGGAACAGTTTCAGGAAAATAGGTATTAATTCTTCTTGAAATGTTTGGTAGAATTCCCCTGGGAAGCCATCTGGCCCTGGGCTTTTGTTTGTTGGGAGATTTTTGATGACTGCTTCAATTTCCTTAGTGGTTATAGGTCTGTTCAGGTTTTCTTTTCTTCCTGGTTCAGTTTTGGTGGTTGATACATCTCTAGGAATGCATCCATTCCTTCCAGGTTATCTAATTTGCTGGCATAGAGTTGCTCATAATATGTTCTTATAATTGTTTGTATTTCTTTGGTGTTGGTTGTGATCTCTCCTCTTTCATTCGTGATTTTGTTGATTTGGGTCATTTCTCTTTTCTTTTTGATAAGTCTGGCCAGGGGTTTATCAATCTTGTTAATTCTTTCAAAGAACCAGCTCCTAGTTTCGTTGATCTGTTCTACTGTTCTTTTGGTTTCTATTTCATTGATTTCTGCTCTGATCTTTATTATTTCTCTTCTCCTGCTGGGTTTAGGCTTTATTTGCTGTTTTTTCTCTAGCTCCTTTACGTGTATGGTTAGGTTGTGTATTTGAGACCTTTCTTGTTTCTTGAGAAAGGCTTGTATTGCTATATACTTTCCTCTTAGGACTGCCTTTGCTGTATCCCAAAGATTTTTAACACTTGTGTTTTCATTTTCATTGGTTTCCATGAATTTTTTTAATTCTTCTTTAATTTCCTGGTTGACCCATTCATTCTTTAGTAGGATGCTCTTTAGCCTCCATGTATTTGAGTTCTTTCCAACTTTCCTCTTGTGACTGAGTTCTAGTTTCAAAGCATTTTGGTCTGAAAATATGCAGGGAATAATTCCAGTCTTTTGGTACTGGTTGAGACCTGATTTGTGACCTAGGATGTGATCGATTCTGGAGAATGTTCCATGGGCACTAGAGAAGAATGTGTATTCTGTTGCTTTGGGATGGAATGTTCTGAATATATCTGTGAAATCCATTTGGTTCAGTGTGTCATTTAAAGTCTTTATTTCCTTGTTGATCTTTTCTTAGATGATCTTTCCATTTCAGTGAGGGGGGTGTTAAAGTCCCCCACTATTATTGTATTGTTGTCAATGTGTTTCTTTGCTTTTGTTATTAATTGCCTTATATAATTGGCTGCTCCCATGTTAGGGGCATAGATATGTACAATTGTTAGATCTTCTTGTTGGATAGACCCTTTAAGTAGGATATAGTGTCCTTCCTCATCTCTTATTACAGTCTTTGGTTTAAAATCTAATTTGTCTGATATAAGGATTTGCACCCCAGCTTTCTTTTGGTGTCCATTAGCATGGCAACTTGTTTTCCACCCCCTCACTTTCAATCTGGGGGTGTCTTTGGGTTTAAAATGAGTCTCTTGCAGACAGCATATTGATGGGTCTTGTTTTTTAATCCAATCTGATAGCCCGTGTCTTTTGATTGGGGCATTTAGCCCATTTACATTCAGGGTAACTATTGAAAGATAGGAATTTAGTGCCATTGTATTGCCTGTAAGGTGACTGTTACTGTATATTGTCTGTGTTCCTTTCTGGTCTATGTTGCTTTTAGGCTCTCTCTTTGCTTAGAGGACCCCTTTCAAGATTTCTTGTAGGGCTGGTTTTGTGTTTGCAAATTCCTTTAGTTTTTGTTTGTCCTGGAAGCTTTTTATCTCTCTCTATTTTCAATGACAGCCTAACTGGATATAGTATTCTTGGCTGCATATTTTTCTCATTTAGTGCTCTGAATATATCATGCCGTCCTTTCTGGCCTGCCAGGTCTCTGTGGATAGGTCTGTTGCCAACCTAATGTTTCTACCATTGTAGGTTACATATCTCTTCTCCCGAGCTGCTTTCAGGATTTTCTCTTTGTCTCTGAGACTCGTAAGTTTTACTATTAGATGTCGGTGTGTTGACCTATTTTTATTGATTTTGAGAGGGGTTCTCTGTGCCTCCTGGATTTTGATGCCTGTTTCCTTCCCCAAATTAGGGAAGTTCTCTGCTGTAATTTGCTCCAATATACCTTCTGCCCCTCTCTCTCTTTCTTCTTCTTCTGGGATCCCAATTATTCTTATGTTGTTTCGTCTTATGGTATCGCTTTTTCTCGAATTCTGCCCTCGTGATCCAGTAGCTGTTTATCTCTCTTTGTCTCAGCTTCTATATTTTCCATCATTTGGTCTTCTATATCACTGATTCTTTCTTCTGCCTCATTTATCCTAGCAGTTAGCGCCCCCATTTTTGATTGCACCTCATTAATAGCCTTTTTGATTTCAACTTGGTTAGATTTTAGTTCTTTTATTTCTCCAGAAAGGGTTTCTCTAATAACTTCCATGCTTTTTTGAAGCCCAGCTGGTATCTTTAAAGTCATGATTCTGAATTGTAGATCTGACATTGTACTAATGTCCGTATTGAGTAGGTCCCTGGCAGTCGGTACTACCTCTTGTTCTTTTTGTTGAGGTGATTTTTTCCATCTTGTCATTTTGTGCAGAGGAGAATAGATGAATGAGAGAACAAAATGCTAACAGGGTAACAACGTCCCCAGAAAATATACTCTAAACAAATCAGAAAAGACCCGAAACCAGGGGAAAAGAAAGGGAAAGAAAGAAAAAAGAAAAAGAAAAAAAAAAAGATGAAGATAAAAACAAACAAAAACAGAGCAAAACAAAAAAAACAGAATATGATCAAATATGATCAGGCTGGCACACACTAGATTTTGGGTGTATTTTGGTCTGTTAGAAGAAAGTGCGTCCCAAAATTTTAAAGAAAGAAAAACTTATATATGTACAAAAATAAGGGTTGATATGATGAAGGGATGGAATATGAGTGTAAAGATGAAAATTATAAAAAATTTTATAAAAGGACTTGATAAGAAGTTCGAAAAAAGAAAGAAGAGGATTTAAAAAAAAAGAAAAAAAAGGGAGAGAATGTGATCAGGCAGGGGAGTAGGAAAAAACCATACACTAGAGATTTAGGGTATATTTTGATCTGTTAGAAGAAACGATCTCAAACTTTTAAAGAGAGAACAACTTATATATATATGCCAAAAATACGGGTAACTACTATGAAGGGATAGAATATGACTCAAAAATGAAAAATAAAAATGTTTTTTAAAAAAGGGATTGATAAGATGTTGGTTGAAAAAGGGAAAAAGAAAAATTCAAAAAAAAAAAAGACAGTTAAAAAAAAATTAACTTTGAAAGACTACAGAATCATGGTAAAAAAGCCATGGATTCTATGTGCAGTATTCCCCTAGCGCTGGAGTTCTGCCGTTCTCATTGATCGGTAAACTTGGTCTTGGCTGGCTGTTCTCGCTGATCTTCTGGGGGAGGGGCCTGTTGCCGTGGTTCCCAAATGTCTTTGCCGGAGGCGGAATTGCCCCGCCCTTGCCGGTCTGGGCTAAGTAATCTGCTCGGGTTTGCTCTCCGGAGCTTTTGTTCCCTGCAAGCTTTCCGTACAGCTTTGGAGGTGGAGAGTGAAAATGGCGGCCTCCCAGTCTCTGCCCCGGAGGAGCCGAGAACTCGGGGTCCCGCTCCTCAGTGAGCCCCCAGAGAAAAGCAGTCAGTCACTCCCGTGTCCCCGGTCTCCGGCCGCACTCTGCGTTCACCCGGCCTGTGACCGCGCGTTTCTATCTCCGGCACCCGACCCCGGGTGGAGTCTCCAAACCCAGCAGATCCCCGCGGTGCGCTCCCGCGCTGCTCCTCCCAGGGGAAGAAGGTGAGTCTCCCCGGATCTGCCGCTTGTTGGGTCCCTGCTGGAGGAGCAGTGGCCCGACTGTGCCGCGGATCACGGTTTATGACAACCCCGAGCTGAGAGCCCGCGCCTGGGCTCCGTCTCTGCAGCCGGCTTCCCCGCTCCGATACCTGGGAGCTCTGCCGCACTCAGGCACCCCCAGTCTTTCTGTGACCCCGAGGGTCCTGAGACCACACTGTCCCACGAGGGTTCCACCCCCCGCTTAGCCACCGGAGTGACGTCCCTCAGCGGAGCCGACTTCTGAAAGTCCCGATTTTGTGCTCCATGGCTCTATCACTTGCCAGAAGCGGCCGACGGAGGCCCCTCCCCCGCCATCTATCCTCCCGAATATCGCCTCGGATTCACTTCTCTGCACGTCCTACCTTCCAGAAAGTGGTCGCTTTTCTGTTCAGAGAGTTGTTGCTCTTCTTTTCTTTGATCTCCTGTTGAGTTCGTAGGTGTTCAGAATGGTTTGTTCCCTATCCAGCTGAATTCCTGAGACCAGACGAAATCCCGGTCTCCTATTCCTCCGCCATCTTGCCTTAGGGGGTAGTCTTAATCAAGATAGTTTGCTAGCAGTCTATTTGGAACGCCCTAGCTTATCAGTGTAGACAATTTGAACTCAAAATTAATTGATTTGTTTTTCTTTTCTATCTTTTAAAAAAATGGTATTGGTTAGGATCTGTATCAATCAGGATTTCTCAGAGAAACAGAACCAGTGGGAGATAGATGATGGATGGTTGGATGGATGGATAGATACTTATTTCAAGGGACTGACTTTCATGATTACGAGGGCTGGCGAGTCTGAAATTTGTACAGTAGGCCTGCAGACTAGAAATTCTGGGGCTGATGGCTTGAATCTTGAGGCAGAGTTTCCTCTTTTACAGGGAAACCTCAGTTTTGCTCTTAGGACCTTTCAACTGATTGGACGAGGTCCACCCAGATTATCAAAGATAATGGTCTTTACTTGAAGTCAACTAATTGGAAATGCTAAGCACATCTACAGAATATCTTTATAGAAACACTCAGATTAATGTTTCATTGGATAACTGGTAACTAAAGCATGGCCACACTGATACATAACACTAACCACCACAGGATCTTTCACTTGTAAGTTACAAGACAACTAATAAAACTAGCTTCATAGTTAGGCTATGAGGCACTGAGGGTTAGTTATAGGGCAGGCACTGAGGGTTAGTTATAGGGCAGGCACTTTTCTGACCCTTTATAAGTGTCTTCTCATTCCAGGGCCTCACAGCTCGTAGTGGCCGAGTGGGGCTTGAAATCAACTGGTTTTACTCCAGAGGTTAGACTTTGAACTGCTATACTACATTGACTTCAAATATTTCAAAAAAGAATTTATTGAATCATACATTTGGATGGTCAGAGGTTAACTCTAGCTTTAGGCACGGCTGGATCCAGGCCTCAGAGGATATGATTAGAACTTCATCTCTTTCTCCATCTGCTTTGACTTTATTCTCAGGAAGGTCCTCTTTAAGGAAGTAACCCTCTGGGTTTTTATTGTCTGAGCTCAGTAATTCCAGTGGGAGGATAGAGAAGAGAACTTCCCTTTCTCAGTAGTTCAGACAGAGGTCCCGAGATTCACTCTGAGATACTTGCTTGGGTCATGTACTAATCCCTTAATGGATCCTCAAGGTGAGGAGAATGGAGTGTGCTGATGGACCAGGCCCGGGTCCTTGGTCTACCTCTGAGCTGAGCAGTGGTTCAGTGATACCACCTGCCTCACTTAGAATGAGCGTGGAAAAAGCTGGTTTCTCAAGAAAAATCAGGGCATCAAAATCAGAAGAGGAAATAGTGCTGGGTCAGCAAGAAAAATAGGTGTTCCTCCACATCTGCACTACAGATGGAATTTTTGCCACTACAGATTAAAAATGTCTTACTTTTATATTTTCATAAATTTTAGCAGTGCTCAAAGGATCCTTCTCAGTCTGAACCCAATTCCATCTACAGTCTTATTGCCCACCAGTCTATTAGTTTGCTCCCATCAGTGTGACTTCCTTCTCCTTGCTCCCCAATAAGCTGTGCCTTCTGGAAGTCTGGGCCTTTGCATGTGCCCCTGCCAGCAATGCTTTTCCCAGACACACCATCTTCATTTTTGCAGATACTGACTACCATTTCTCCTCTTGAGTGAAGCCTCCACCATGCTTGCATTCATTGCCTGATTTATTCCTTCATTAATTCATTCATGAGCACCTGTTATATTCCATGCTCTGTGAAGCATTGAGGACAGGGTGGGAAAACAGAACAGGCCTCTTCTCTCATGAAGCTCATCTTCTTTGATGCCACTGGATCATGAGCTTATCAAAGGTAGGGTCTGTGTCTGGTTCATCTTTGTATCTCTAAAACATAGAGTGTAGCCCCAAAGAAGAGGTAAGAGCATAGGATCCTGATTTAGGCAGCTGGATTCCATTTTAGTTCTGCTGTGTGAACTTTGGTGAGTGGCTAGATGTCTCTGTTCTTCAATGTCCTCATCTCTACCATGGCGATAATAATTCCTATCTTGTTAGCTGGCTTTGGATATTCAACAAGTTAGTGTATGTGAAGTGAGCATCATGGTATCTGTCATATCATAAGCACTCAATAAAATAATAAACAGCTATCATTGTAATAAATTCTCAACCTGTTGCTTCAACGAACCCAATTAAATGAACCATGTAATTGTCATGGCACCACTTCTCTTGAGCTGGGAAGGAAAGAGCTTCCATGATGTTGCCTTCTTTCAAAGTGAAAGCCCTGAATTTTAACACAAAAATAAAAAAAAAAAACCCTTGAATTGCTATAATAACACTATAATTTAAAGACATTAACTCTTATCCACATAAAGCACCTCCTTTAACAGGAGATGCTTGCAACTTCAGTGAGTTTGATAGGAAATCTCACTGTATTTTGTGATTCAGTTTATTTCCTTCGAGTCTGTTTTCCTTCACTAATGGAGTCAGGATCTATGACTCCTTTTGAGAATAGGTAAGGAAGAAAAGTTTAATATTTTCTCCCTTCAGCAATGTAATGGTTAATGGAATGTATAACTGCCTTCTCAGATTATCAACCCATTTAGCCAAGGACTCAGTACCATTTTAATATGATTTCCTACTAAATGATGCATGCCACCCAACGTCTGGAGACTTGGATTCAAATCCGAGCTGGAATTACAAACAAAAGTGGATTTAATTGTCTTAAGCTAGCTCCTATCAGCAAATTCATCATAGGGTTGACCCTGCTGCCAAGGGAAGGCGGAGGTACTCCCAGGAAAGGGCAGAGGCGAAGTTCGTGAACAGAGGGGAAGAGAGTTAGAAGGAGAAAGTTGTTGTGTTCCAGGAGATGAATCAGAAATGTTCTTTGCTGCTGTTTGGCCTTGCTAAAGAAGTGAAACATCCTCATTTTCCATCAACGGGAACTGATGAGTAAACCACAGTGGATTTGTGCAGTGGATTATGCATCGGCAAATCTGCATGAGTTCTGCATTTACAACAAGGATAAATCTCAGCAATGTAATATTGAGCAAAAAAAATAAGTTTACAATTTATTTATTTTTCCATTTGTCTGTATTTTTAAAGTACAGGAAACCATATTATATGTTCCTCAGGAGATATATATATATATATATATATATATATGGAGATGTATAAAGTATGTGAAGGGGTGTGTGTGTGTGTATCAAAGTCTAAAAATATGTATAGTAATTATCTCTGGGGAAGGAAGAAGGGAAAAGATATAAAAAATAAGACAAGACAAATCTATCACTTATTTTCTTTATTTTTTCATTCATTTTCTTTAAAAGAGAAAGATAAAAAAATGTAAAGAAAATATAAAAATATATTAGCTACTATTAAATCTTGGTTGTGTGTATATGGTTATAAAAGTATTTTCTGAATGCTCACCATTTTATAATTAAGACTTTTTTTAAAAACCCAGCAATTTGTAAGAGAATTTTGTGAATGCTGGAAGCCGAACACACATTATCATTTCAGAACTTCTGGAAAGTAGACAGTTGACCCTCAAACTTACTAATAACTGTCATCATAACATGAAAGGACGTTCTGTAAGCTATTGAATTTTACATCTGCCATAAAAATAATTTCTGACCCAGCAGGGATTACAAATTAGAAATTAGGAGTAATCATAAAGAAAAGCAGCTGCCAGCTCTCAAACCTCTCATCCCTCCTCTGCTTCACTACAAGCCCTGTGTGGGGGTGGGGGTGGGAGTCTCTACATCTCGGAGTGCTGGTAGACCCCTCTCTCTCCTCACCTCTGCTTCACTATCCTGCCTGGTAAACGAATATCCAAGTCTGGTCATTCCTTAGAATTAGTTTGCCAGGTTGCCATAATAAAGGACCACAGACTGGGGGGGGTGGGGGGGGGTGGCGGGGGGGCGGAGCTTAAACAACAGAACTGTGTTTTCTCATCGTTATGGAGGCTGGATGTCTGAAATGTAGGTGTCAGTGGGCTTGGTTTCTCCTGGATGTCTCTCCTTAGTGCATAGATCCCTGTGTCCTCAGTGGTCTCTGCTCTGTGTCTGTCTGTGTCCTACTCTCCTCTTCTTATGAGGACACCAGTTGTATTGGATTAGAGCCCACTTGAATGACCTTATTTTTACTTCATTACCTCTCCAAAGACTGTGTCTTCAAATATATCCTAAGGTACTGAGGGTTAGGACTTCAATATGTGGATTTGGCGGTGGGCAGGGGGGACACAATTCAGCCCTCAACATCTAGGTTTCTAGATTTTTTCCCTCTGTTTTTATCCTGCCTTTCCATCTTACCCCCTTCGCTCTCTGCTTATTTCTCCCTCTGTTTCCATCCAGTTCATGTTTTGGTGTTGAGTTTATTTCCCCAAAATACTGCTCTGATTTTGCAGTGATCCAAGGTGTGGGTCAATACTCTCTGCATTTTAGATGTGTGACCTTGGGGATTTAATTACGCCTTTCTAGGACTTCCCACCTGTAATTGGAATAATAACACTTTCTATGTAATAGGTTAGTCAGTGCATCATGGATGGTTTACAAAATGATTTTTTAGGTGGAGTGTTTAGTTTTAATGTTTTTTAAAACTTCTGTTTATGACTAAAGACCCTTGTTTTTTTTTCCCTTTATGGCAGTAATTCAAAATTTCCCTCACAAATAAAATAAGAGTCATTTAAAATGATTCTGACCTATGAAACGAATAAGACACTATATGTTAATTTATTGAATGTAAGTAAAATTAAATTAAAAAAATGACTCTGACTTTCTGTGAGGGTGAAATATACGCGTCAACTTGACTGGGGCCACAGGGCGTCCAGGTACTTTGTCAGACATTATGCTGAGTGTGTCTGTGAGTGTGTTTCAGGATGAGAGTAACATTCGAATCTGTAGGCTGAGTAGAGCAGATGGCCCTGCAAAATGTGGACGGACCTCACCAATCTGTTAAAAGTCTGAATAGAACTAAAATGCAGAATAAGAGAATTATCCTCTCTCTGCCTATCTTCAAGCTGAGACATCCATCTTTTCCAGCCTTTGGACTCAGGCTCAGACTGGAAGGTACACCATCACTTCTCCTGGTTCTCAGGCCTTGAACTTGGACTGGAGCTGGACCATTGGGTCTCCAGGGTCTCCAGCTTGCTAACTGTAGATCTTGGGGCTTCTAAGCCTCCATAACTGTGTGAGCCAATGCCAATATATTCCAATATATATTATATATTTCCTTATGATTGAGAGATAGATAGATCTCCGACTGGTTCTATTTCTCTGGAGAACCTAGACAGAGACAACAACCAGTTTCCCCCTCAGAGCTTCCAGAAGGAATCGGCCCTGCTGACACCCTGACTTCCTGCTTCTAGCCTCCAGAACTGGGAGAGAATGAATTTCTGTAGTCTTAAGCCACTTAGTTTGTAGTAATTTATCATGACAGTCCTAGGAAATTATCTATACATACAGATTTAAAAAACGAGATATTGTGTAGAGTATACTGTTGTGTAGCTTATTTCTTTCAGTTAAGACATTTAAATCTTCATTCATTGTCACTTAATATTCTTCTGTAATGCAATTTTAAGTTTCATAGTACTTCCTTTCATGGGTATACATTATTTTATTTATTGGTCTCTGATTATGGTTTTGGACTTTCAGGTTTTCCCCAGTTTTTCCTTATTAAATATACTGTCATGGTATATGTTCTCATAGCTAGATATTTTGAGCCTAATATTCATAAAGTTTTCTTTAGGATAGAGTCTTAGATGTTAGATTCCAGTAAGAACTAGTTATGCAGGAGACTGGTCTTGTTTCCTGCTACATCCATCAAATAGTGCTGGGCATGTACTAGGAGCATTGTCCATTCGCTTAGACTTGCTGAGTAAAGTAAAATTGAAAGGGCATGTTCATTTTTACAGTTTCAGAAATGTATTGTCAAACTGCATATCAGACAATTTTCAAGTGTCAAGTGAAGGGAACCTATTTCTCCTAGGAGAGCTCATGCAATCTGACTCCAGCTATTGGGTTTGTTTTCTCCTAAAGTCCTCTCACACGTAATAATTACTTTATGAATCCAGAAGTGGTTTGATATGCAAGCTTCCTGATGTAGTTATTTGAGACTAGCCATGATGTCATCGATTTTTTTTTATTTTTTTATTTTGTATCTTCTCTTCTGGCACAAATCATACCTCATACCGTTCAATTAGCTCGGGGATTAGAAAATAAGCCACAACTTGGCACTTGTTTTGATTTGAGTCATATTTATACTTTTAAAGGAATTATCATGGATCATGATTCAATGAATATTTCTGTATGTTATTAGAAATATTAGTAAGAGAGGCAAGAAGTTGTGTAGTAATAAGGATGAATTCATCACCAACTATTGAAAACTATTTTCAATGATTTTCATTTCTTCCCTCCCCAATAGCAGATGGCTTAATTCCTTCAACCAGCTGTTGAGGAAAGAAATATATTTGAATGATAAGGAGCATAAAATTAAGTTCACCCTTGTAACACATACAACAAGAAAAATCTTAGCAGTGCTTACATTTCTTTTTTGCTAAATTATCAGATAAAAGAAAATAAAACCTAATCAGCAAAGCCCAAATGTGGACAAAATTCTTTGTATAATTTCTTAGTGGTTGTTCTAGGAATTGCAATATACATATATAAATCTTAGCAATCTACTTAAAATCAATTTTTACCACTTCACATGGAATGTAGAAATTTTTAATAAGATTTTATTTATTTGTTTGAGAGAGATAGTGAGCACAAGCAAGGGGAGCGGGAGGGGTGGGGGGAGACGCAGGCTCCCACAGGGAGCCCGACACATGGAGCATCACGTGGGGCTCCATCCCAGGGCCTGAGATCCTGACCTGAGCTCAAGACTGATGCTTAGCCAACTGAGCCACCTAGACGCCCGGAATGCTGACACCTGTACAGATAGGTTCCTGAAGCCTCTCCATTGTATGCCTGATGTATAACATCCACAGACATTAAAAACTTCATCAGACAGTGTTATAGTGTTTCTTCTCATCATTCAGACATACTTTAAAGAGCGTTAGAGGAAAAGAATAGGCAGTTATATTTACCTAAATATTTACCATTTCTGTTCCTCTTTCCATTAAAAAATGCACCATCAATAGATATTAAGAAATTGGGAGGAGTTAAAGAGGTGACCCTCAAATGATATTGAGCAAGTATTAAGAGCTGTTATCATTCTGGCTTTTTAGTTGCAAGCAATAGAATTCATCACTTACTTGTTGTAACAGAAAAACATTTAGTAGGAGATACTGGGTAGCTCACAGAGTCCCTAGGAGGGTCAGAGAAACAGGGTTGGAGACTCTGCAGCCAGAAACAATGCCCCCCAAACTAGTATTTTGGAGACATAGCTGTCATAGCTGCTTGGGCGGGAGTCTGTAGGACCAACGCCATCAGGGGTGGCCCTGGGATGCTGCAGCTAACTGCTAACGCCGCTCTTTGCTGCCCTCTGGAGGATGGGTGTTACTACTGCTCTTTAGCTCACTTGCCTTTCTTGCGTAACGCTTCCTTATACCGCTACCTTGATTCAAAATCTGGAGTGGATGTGCTTGAATGGCAGAGCTTAGAGCAGGTGTTCTAGTATGTCTTAGCTGCAACAGAATCCGAGAAAGTGAGTATTTGGCATTTTCAGTGTCTATAATAAAAAGAAAGCTCTGGCTCATAAGGTAGCGAATATTCCCGGAACAGAGGAACCGAAGCTAAAAAATATATGACAAATTTCATTAGATTCAAGCTTTGAGTCCAGATATCCTACTACTTACAATGTTTGTGGTCTTCGATGGATGAGTTTCTTCTCTACAAGTTTTTCTAAGCATCACCGTTCTATCAGAGGGTAAGTTTCACAATGAGTCAGCTACAATTAATTGAGATGAGGATTGTCAAACGTTTATTACAGAACCTTGCACAGAATAAGTAATTATATATTATTATTACATATCATCTAGTAGCATCATAATTGTTATTGAATGAGAAGTCATATCAGCAGGAAATGAAGGCTCTTTTGTGAGAATAATTATTAATTTGGTTTTGAGCCCACTGAGCTTGAAGTATCAGAAAATCTAGAGATCAAAAATCTATTCCAAGAAGATGGTCACTATACCGGTCAGGGTCTCCAGAAAGTTCAAGACTAGAGATATAAATATAATTCTATACTTCGTGGAAATAGATAAACATATGGAGAAGATTCTGTGGAATTCAACCATTTCCCTTTTGCCTGAAAGGACGAAATCAACACTCAGCAAGGCCCTTTACTTCCTGATTAAGATTTAGATTCAATATAAAAGGGGAATGAAGATGATATATATTTTATGCCCTGGCCTCTCTGGTAGTGATTAATATTTTTTCATGTCCTGGGGATAAATCAGAAACCATTGTTTTATAAGCATTTTTACAGAAAGAATAAAGTACCCAAAACTGTAATAGATGGGCTATGTATGTTATGGTCAGTCTCTACTAAGTTTTTTTTGAGATTACCACTATTTATATATCTATATCTATATCTATATGTATATATCATATTTTATATTATATATTAAAATATGTATTATAGTTATTACACTATTTATATCAATATATTAATAAATAGAAATATATTTATATAAATATTAATATAAACAAGTATAAATTATTCATAGTATGAATATATATACCTTTGATATATGGAAAGTTATATGTGGACTTTCTTTTGGAGAATACTGTAAAATTTTCTTTTCAAACCTATTTATGTATAAAACATGACAATTTAAAAAGAAGTCTCGGGGCACCTGGGTGGTGCAGTCGGTTGAGCATCTGACTCTTGGTTTCGGCTCAGGTCATGATCTCAGGGTTATGAGATCGAGCCCCACATTCAGCACAGAGTCTGCTTGGGATTCTCTCTCCCTCTCCTTCTTCCCCTCCCGCTTATGTTCTCTCTCTCTCTAAAATAAATAAATAAAATCTTTAAAAAAATTAAGCCTCAAGTAAGCAATGTGACAGATAGAGTTTAGGTATGTCACAATGTTACAGATACAGTTTGGAGATATGGCAAAAGTTGTCAAGGAGATACACTCTAATTTAGTACTGTATGAACACAGCAAAAAGCTGCAAAGATAGTGTTCTTATACTGACAGTAAGGAAAACTGAACTGTATGGTAATCTCCAAGCTCCTTGGCCCTTGGCCGTATCCCTAACTTCACTGTGGCAAAGCTACTCCCCACCTTTCTCCTCGGTAACAGAAACCCATCTTTTCCTTCCATCAGTTGACCATGCCCATGAGGGGAAGCTCGACTCTTCCAAACCAATGGCGATATGATGGTCTCGCTCCTTTTGCTGGATAACTACATTTAAGCAGCAGCACATAACCCAGTGGACCCAGGGTTAGTCTACTTGGATGGTTCTTAACAATTTAGAGAATTTCTCCTATTTTTCCCTGGATATAGATATGAAAGAAAGAAATGTGGTAGCTATCTTCAGATCAAGAAGTCTCAGGTCTGAGGACCAGTATCCTGAATGTGGCAATGCAGAAAGACAGTAGGAAACAGAGTCTTTGAAGACAGTTTTGGAACTTGAAGTTAACCATTCATGGAACTGCTCTACCTTCAGACTTCTGGTTCAGTGAAATAATAAATTCCTTATGTATGCCCCTTAGTTAGAATTTTCTCTTACTTGTGCTGAACGAAATGATTCCCTCATCGCCTGTCTTCTCTTACCTCATGGTTCAGACTCCACAGAGGCTCATCTGCTTGTCATTCCTCTTGCCCTTTAGTATGTTTCTGGCTTCTGAGCCTTTTGCCATGTGGCTTCCTTTACCTGGAATAGTATCCTCCTTCCTCCCAGTGCACATGGCTAGGGTCTTTAAAAACTCAACTCAGGGGGCGCTTGGGTGGCTCAGTAGAGTTAAGCATCTGCCTTCGGCTCAAGTCAGGATCCCAGGGTCCTGGGATTGAGCCCCACGTCAGGCTCCCTGCTCAGTGGAGAGCCTGCTTCTCCCTCTCCCTCTGCCCCTCCCCCCTGCTTGTGCTCTTTCTCTCTCTCTCTCTCTCAAATAAATAAATCAAATCTTTAAAAAACAATCTCAGAAGTCACTGTAGGAGCCTTTGCTGATCCAGGTTAGGATACTCAGTTCTCACCATGGTCTTACCAGATTGGCTGTGATTTTCTATTTGTGTGCCTGTTTGCTCTGCTCCTCGAGGATAGAAATGATGGTCTATTTAACTTGGTGTCCCAAGATACCCATTATGTCTATGGGCAGAGCAGATTATTGGAAATATTTAACCAAAATTGGAGCAGCAGTGTGTAGTCACCAAGAGCTTCCTATTTGGAGCCTGTATTCTAATCCTGTTTCTGTTGTTTACTTGATACTGAGCAAGGCACCACAGGTCTGAGATCCTTCATCTGGAAAATGGATGCAAAAATACCATTACCTCTTGTCTATTCAAATTATGTAATGTTGCACATAAATTGCCTAGTTCATGATAAATTCTGTCATCATTCATAGTTCATTAGCTTTCTCCCATGTGTTTAGGGATGTGTGCCTGGAGAGATGATAAACAGTTGCATACTTTTAAAAAATATTTGATTTATCTCTATATCCAGCTCTTGTTGAAAGAATTAGAGTCCCACAGCCCACTGACATTGTATTGTAGAACTTCAGTCGTAGCTTATCCAGTACATGCCTGTTATACTTGAGAAATAGGCCTCATCTGGTGTGTATGCCACAAATGCATACTTGTGTGTTTAAAATAAAGAACAAATGTTTGGGATGGTGGATGCATAATTTAACCTTTTCATCATTTTATATGAAGTCTAAATCCAAGAGCACAATATCAACATGAGGTAAAATGTTTGACCTTTAATGATGCTTCAGTATCTTGACATTCTTTATTCATTTTGAAACCTTTTGCTAATTTTAAGTGGCTCCCTCTAATGTATGTTCAAGAGGGCTTATTGAAGCATACTTTGAAAGGGCAAGAAGAAAGAAAAGAAAGAAAGAAAGAAAGAAAGAAAGAAAGAAAGAAAGAAAGAAA
>NW_022589753.1:7748404-7928683 GCF_004348235.1 Phoca vitulina | reverse complement strand
AAAGAAAGAAAGAAAGAAAGAAAGAAAGAAAGAAAGAAAGAAAGAAAGAAAGAAAGAAAGAAAAGAGAGAAAAGAGAGAAAGAAAAGAGAGAGAAAGAAAGAAAGGAGAGAGAGAGAAAGGAAGGAAGGAGAAAGAGAGAAAGAAAGAACAAAGAAAAGAAAGAGAAAGAAAAAGGAAGGAGAAAAATCTAAATCTTCATTAGTAAGTGAAACAATGTTTGCATAAATAATAAGATATCTTTATATGGAATATCATGCAAGTATTTAAAAGAGTGGTGTAGAGCTCTGTAGATTCACCTGAAGGTGTGTCCGTGATATTTTAAATGACAAATACACGCTGCAGAGTAGTATGTATAGGATATGCTTATATATTTGCTATTTGTATGAGCTACAAATGTGTGGAAGGAGAGACACCAAACTGTGCAATAACATTGGTTACTTCAAAAAGGAAGGAGACAAAGATGTTCAGTGTTCTTACATATGTCTATATTACTTGACTTGTTGCAATGAGCACATATTTTTTAACATTATTGAGATATAATTTACCATAAAACCCAATGATTGAAGTATACAGTTAATTTGTTAGTTTATGAATCTATGCTATGATCACCATAATCAAGTTCAAAGACATGTTATCATCCCAGTAAAAAGCCTTGTGCCTGATTACAGTGTATTCCTATTCCTATCCTCAGCCCCCAAGCAACCACTAATCTACTTTCTGTCTCTACATAATGTCCATTTTCTGGACATTTAATATAAATAGAATCTCACACTTAGGTGGTCTTCTTTGTCTGGTGTCTGTCACTTAGAAGAATGCTTTTCGGGTTCATCCATGTTGTAGCATGTACCAGTACTTTATTCCTTTCTATGGCCAAAGAGTAGTCTGTTGTATGGTTAGAATACATTTTGTTTATCCATTCCCCAGTTAATGGACATTTGGGTAGGGTTGCCAGATTCAATGCAGAATGTCCAATTTAATTTGTCCCAAATAATTTAGTATATACTTATACTAAAAACATTTATCCAGTGTTTATCTGAAATTCAAATGGAACCACACATTTTATGCTTTTATTTACTAAATTTAGCAACTTTACATTTGGAGTTTCCACTTGTAGGCTATTATAATAATTATTATAATGCTGCTGTGAACATTTCTATACAAGCATTTGGGGTGGATGCGCATGCATTCTGTAATCTGGAAAAACCTTTAAAAATTAAATAAAACCTCCTTTTCTGAATGGATGCCAATAGCATCAGAAATTTAAGTCCATACAATAGCTTAAGATATTGTTACTGAATCTGTTGCAGAGAAAAAGCACATAAATATTGGCCTCTGTTTTAATTATATGCCAACATTTCCTACTATGGCAACTCTAGGCTGCCTTGTATTGCTTTATTACTTGCTGGATTGCCTGTGGTTATTTAAGAGGATCATAAAACTTGGATACCAGACCTGCCTGACATCTAAATAATCTAAGTCCAGCTCATTAAAAGCTGAGATCAATAGCTTGGTGAATACTTTAGCACAGATTTCCTGTTTTTAGTTTAGGAACATTTTGGATTTCAGGAGAGAATGAGATTTGCTGTCTTGCTGTCTGTACTATTGAATAAAGCTAAATATAGCCGGCACATTCCCACCTTATGCCTTTGCCCTTCCTGTTTCCTGGGCCTGGGAGACTATTGCCCTAATGTGGCATGACTCACTCTCTCATTTCATGCAGTGCTCTGTTCAAGTACGCCTCATCAGAGAAGCCTTCCATAACCGCTCTAATTTAAGCACTTCCCCCACTCAGGCCGACCCAGAACTTGACCTCTGCCCATCTTTCTTCGTAACTCAGATTGATAGATTTAGCAAATAAAAATACAGTTAATTCTGAATGTCAAAGAACAGATAATTTTTTAGTAAATGTATGTTCTATGCAATTTATTCGTTGTTTCTCTGATATTCAAATTTAACTCGGTGAGCTCAATTTTATCTGGCAACCCTGTTCATAGCAGTACGACGGGACATTATAGAATACATTTATCTGCTTATTTATTTTATTGTTGGCCTCATCCTGAGAGAACATGGCCATAGTTGTTTCCTAGGGCTGTTAGGACTGATTGCCGCAAACTTGGTGGTTCGACACAACAGAAATGTACCCTCTCACAGTGGTGGGGGCCAGAAGTCTGAGCTAAAGATGTCAGCAGAGCTGGGCTCTCTCCGAAGACTTTGGGGAGAATCTTTCCTTGTCTCTTATACCTTTTGGTGGTTCCCGGCATTTCCTGGTTTGTGGTCACATCCCTCCAATGTCTGCCTGTGTCATCACCTGGCCTCCTTCCCTGTATCTCTGCATATTTTTTTCTTTTCTGTCTCTTATAAGGATACCTGTCCCTGGACTCAGGGCCCATCCTAATCCAGGATGATCTTATCTTGAGATCTTTAACTTGATTACATCTGCAAAGATCCTTTTTCCAAATAGGGTCGCATTTCCAGGTTTGGGGTTGACACTTCTTTGAGGAGGCCATTATTCAGCCCACTCCAGTAGCACATTGGAGTTTGACAAATATCTGTTGAACAGGTGAATGGGAAAATCAGTGGAGGTGGGAATTTTGGGTTTCAGTTCTAGTCCACAAACATCCACGCAGAACCTATTGTGTACTGAACTTTCACAGTTCCTGGGGGACCTTCGGGTTGAGGTCTTCAAACACTGAGAAATCAAGTTTCGAGTTGTACCGCAGGCTCCCGCAGCATATGGATGGTGGTCGAGGTATCTGAACCTGCAGGTGAGGAAGCTGCAGAAAGTTCTGGGTGGGGGGGACGCTGAAAATGTCACTCCAGCCAGCAGCAGCCACACAAGAGTAAAGAGAGAAAGAGAGCCCACGGGCAGAGGTAAATCCACGTGCTCACATTACTTCTTTCAATGCCAAGAGCCCATAGCCTCTGTATTCCCAGGCAGCGATCAACTCAACAGCCAAGAGCTGTAAGCACAGAAGCCAAGAGAGTCGGCTTGTCAGGAAGCTTTACCTCCTGGTTTGGAAAAATTATTTTGATACTTGTTCAGGCCTGAGGAGTCCATAATCAAATTTTTCTGCTCCCTCTTATGAACTGGAAACCAAATGGAATTTGCAAGAGCCTAATTGCCATGAGAAGGCTGTGCCTGAAATCACTCCCAAAATTTTGCCAACACGGCCATAGTGCTAAGGAGAAAACACAGTGCAGAGCGTTACTAGGTGGACGCTTGCTGAATTTCTGATGAATGTTCCCAAACTAATAAGAGCATCATCCCTCCCAAATTAATCACCAGGAAAGGATATATTTGTATTTCCAGGGCTGTCTTCATGGGAATGCAACGTGGGTGGTCATGTAGGCCTCATTCTTAGAAGGGCCGTGGAGCATTACCAAATGCTTGGTTTCCTGCCCCGTTGTCACCATCTTCAAGTTTTTCATCATTTCTTAACAAGGGACCGCTTTTTCATTTTGCACGGGGCTCACAAATTACGTAGTCATGCTTGTTTTAACAATGTAAGATTTGTTCAAAATTATTTTGCTACTTCTCTTAGGAAACTGCTTCTAGGGGAGAGAATGAGCTTTGTAGGATGGGCAGGATTGTTAATATAAAGAATGCAGAGGCTGAGCCAGTGGGATTTGACTTCAAATCCCAGCATTGCTACTTACTAGCTGCCTCTCCTTTTGGATGAGTTTTCTCATCCATGAAATGTGACTAATATTTTTACCTCGTGCGGTTGCTGTGAAGATTAAAAATATGCACATACGTGTGTAAACCCCTGGTTCTGTGCCTGACATAGCAGGTGTTCAGTACATGGGTGTTGCTCTCAGATTCACAATCTGTCCAGAGAGGCCAGCCAAACAAAACCTTTAGTGACATGGGCATCTGACCTTTATTCAGTAAGTATTCATTGCTTGCCTGCTGCGCCCCAGTTGAATAATCAGATTAAATCCCTGACTTAAAACAAGTATGCAAATAAGTAAATAACATAACTTCAGACACTAATGAATGAGAGGAAGGAAAATAAAATAGCTTGCAGGGCTGGGGAAGCTCCTCTAGATACAGGGCTTGGGGAAGACCTCCTTAAGCACGTGACTTGGAGCAGAGACCTTATGATGTGATAGAAAGACCCAGTGGATCACATGGAGGGAAGATTCTTGTAAGCATAGGGAATCAGAGTAGAAATGTTAATGTTCAAATGAGTTTGGAAAATGTGGGCATCTCTCATTCATACTGTGGCCGGAATCTCAGCAGCAAAATATGCTCATGGGTGTAACAGTGAACTAGACTGAGGAAAGAGCTATGGAAACGAACCCCTAATAGTCATGTTCAGAGGAGTAGCAATATAATTGAGGAGACAAACATATATGAATAATTCCAGTGAACATAAAGGAGTGGTCTGGGGAGGGTAAAATAAAGTGCTTATTAATATCAATAGTTCAAATACAAATGTTTTCACTGGGGTGGAAGAGCTACTTTTAAGTCCTTTGAGGTTGATGAGATCACTTCCTCAAGGGTTTGAGGTAAACAAATTGGATGGAGAAAAACTCTCTAAAAATGCTGTCTTCTGACACCACCTTGCATAATTTCGGAGTGGGTGGAAGGAGATCAAAGATTAATGTATTCCAAAAATGTAAATGCAAATACGTGTAACCCAGAAGTCAATGGAAGTCACTGTGTTGCTTAAGATACAGATGAGATTGGCTCTTACACATGGTCATTCTGTGTTTTGGGAGAAGTTTGTGCTTGCTGCAGTATTTCAATAAATGGGGGGGGGGGTCTTGTGTTCCATGTTCACACCTGCACTTGACTCTTTTTTTCTACTAAAGTTCCCAGGAAGCCCTGTTTTTTTCAGTACCTGTATCAGTCAGCATTCTTCAGAGAAACGGAACCAATAGGATATATTTCTACTCCAGTCAGTTTTTAGTAAGATATTTCCCAAATCCTATTCTCTCTCCCCCTCTGTGTGTATTTATGCTTCTTCCTATCTATAAGTTGTCGCTCATCATTTGTAATAGAACAGTTAGCATTGTTTGTGTGGAGTTCAGAAAAGCAAAAGGAAAGTTAGTCTTTATTTATTTATTTTTTTTTAAGATTTTATTTATTTATTTGACAGAGAGAGAGATAGCGAGAGCAGGAACACAAGCAGGGGGAGCGGGAGAGGGAGAAGCAGGCTTCTTGCCGAGCAGGGAGCCCGATGTGGGACTCGATCCCAGGACCCTGGGATCATGACCTGAGCCAAAGGCAGACGCTTAACGACTGAGCCACCCAGGCGCCCAGGAAAGTTAGTCTTTAAACCAGGGTGTTTGTGTTACAGATTTTTATAATGTAATATGATAAAATTTTAAAATGTGAATGCATGAATATATCTATATATTAATACATTTCTTCATCTTGCATTTTTTTTTCATAATTAGTCATCTTATGGCTTTCAATTTTTTATTTACTAAAAATTTTTGGATCATCCAGATATTAAATTTTTTATTTTCTTCTTTTGGGTGAACAAGGCTAATAAACAAAATGAAAATGCCATTGCTTATTGAACTACAGATATAAATCTCAACTCCTATGAGATTCTGGAATTAGAGATCTAGTTCAGAGATTATTTGCTCCAATAAACTTTTTCTGGAGATGCCATATGTAAATTTCTCTTCAGCACAGATTCAAAACATTTACTGCTCCAGGGAATAAACAGGCTGTTTTTTTTTAAATATTAAAAAGATATGATTCCAATAGCCGATAAGATTAACAAATGAGTTTGCAGTGATCTTGTTAAAAAAACAACCAGAATGACTTTGCAAGAACCTTGCCTTTGTAGAATCTAGAATCATTTTCAAATAAATATAATAAAACCATCATCCCTTAGCCACACATTTTTTTGTACTTTAAAGTAGTGACGGCCAAACACTATATTTATTTATGTTTATGCCTATGTTTACTGCTGAAGAGGTCTAGATGTCTTGTCTAAAATGCCTCCTGTTTCTTAAAGGGAGCTAAATGATAACAATTCAGATCCCCCATCTCACTCAGAAATTTATCAGCATAGTAAGATATGTGTGTAGCAAAATTTTCTTTGACAATTCCTGTATTGACTTTATTATTGCATCATATAGTCCACATGTCTGAATAATGTCTGTTATAATTTGTGATAACAGGATTTAAATTGTTAGATATAGTGAGATAGTTGATAGCTCTATCCTCCTGAAATTTTTTTTGAAGATTTTACTTATTTATTTGACAGAGAGAGAGACACAGAGAGAGAGGGAACACAAGCAGGGGGAGTGGGAGAGGGAGAAGCAGTCTTCCCACGGAGCAGGGAGCCCAATGTGGGGCTCGATCCCAGGACCCTGGGATCATGACCGGAGCCAAAGGCAGATGCTTAAAGACTGAGCCACCCAGGTGCCCCTATCCTCCTGAATTTAATGGAGAGGGATCATGTTTGTAAATGAGAAAACTCAATATTGTAAAGATGCAAATTCCCCCAAGTGAATCTATAAAATGACATGTTAGTTGGAGTCACACTGAACAGGGTTTTTCACGTTGAACATGTTATAAAATTCATTTGGAATTTTACAAATAAAATTTATGTATTTACATATTTATTAATATATTTATATATTTAATACATATTAAATATATTTAGCATATATTAAATTAATATATAATATATAAATAGAAAATATATAAAAATATATAAAATAAATTAATGAATATTTTAATAATACATTTTAATATATATTATATGTATATATAAAATACCTTATAAAAAAGTCCAAAACAATTTGACAAAGAATAAGAAGGAAAGCATTTCTCTTACTTGAAATCAATCCATGTTACAAGGTATAGTAATTAAATGGTTAAAACTAATAGCTTAATGGTCAGATTTTCCAAAATAGTTTTGGCATCTGATTTGTGCCCCGGGTGCTATAAGGAATAGGAAGAGCAATGTGAGGGTTTGAGAACATGGGTAGATCAGGAAATACTTGGAGGGAGTGGACAGTTGAGGTAACCTTTAGCTCTCCCCTTATCCAAGGTCTTAGCTCCCAGAGGTATAAGAGGAACTTAAGCTTATCAGTGCTGGAAGTGGATGTGCCATGTGTTGGGAGGGGTAAGGAAAACACGCCCTTTTTCCTCCATTAGTTAAGATTCTTGACTGTGAACAAGGATGCCCTTGGACAAATCCTTAGACTAGCGCTCCCTTTATCGCACTCAATAGAAAAAGAATCTTCCATGGGATCAGAGTTAGTTTTGCCCCTACAAAGGAGCCCGCCCCTGGAAATTCTGCAGGAGCTTGCGGGCCCAGCTGTACTCCCCTTCTCTGAGATCAGCAGCAGCAGCTCCGACCTGTCCAGCCTTTGACTTTGGCTGACAGTTCTGATGATGTGTCGAGCAGCACGCACCCTTGCTTGTTCCTGCACAGGTTTATTGGTTCTGCAAGTTTTAAAACTCATAAAAAATGTTTTATCAGTGAAAGAAGCCTACAGGGAACAGATGATTGTGTAAGAAGGCATCCTCTTCCGTGGTCTAATAACCATAACCAGTTTTAAATATTACACATCATAATATCAATAAAGCCTTGGTCATTTATTATCTACTTTTCAAATCTTCTCCTTTCAGTAAAAGATATTAGAAAAGGTCAGAGCTGCTGTCAGGCCCCAGTGATAAAGAGCAGGATGGTGCTTCGGAAAATGGTAGTTCTCACAGCGTTCAGGACTATAAACTTTTTAAATTGAATTGTAAAAGTTTATAACTAATAAAGAAACTCTTTTCGGTGATTTTAATGTTATTTGGTCGTTTGGAATATTCCACAGATGGAAACAGATGGTAAGGTCATGAAGTGGGTGAGCATTCAGCATCATAAAATGCAAATACATTTTCTCCACATTAAAGATGCAGCAGTGTAGTCTCACTAACGTTATAGGTCATTATCTGGTTTCTATGAAGATCAGGTACTTTAACATGGCAACATAAATAGAGAAGGGGCTGAGGCTTCTGCTGGCAGGAAAGGGGCTGAGAACAGACAACAGAGCTCCTTTTGGTAAAATAAATATATATTTCCTATTTTCTCCTTCAAATGACCTTGACCAATTCCTTTCTTGTGCTGGGTAAAGAACAGTTCACCCTAGATGAGAATGGAAATTCATTTTCAGCAAAGGATAATTTTAATAAGAGGATTGGTTTCTAGGAAGACAAATACACTATATTGTGGATTCCTTGAGGGTACATTCCTGGTGTTTGATTTCAGGGTCATTCACTCATTCATTCAGCAAATAATTAGTGAACATCTACTCCATGCGAGGCATTTCTCTAGACACTTAGGATATATCAATGAACAAAATAGGAAAAAGAAGTCCCTTTATGGAATTTACATTTGAGCAGAATAGGTGAGGCAAAAAACAATACATAAAATAGTTAAGTAAATTAGTATGTTATTGTAAGCAAGATAGTATGTTCAAAAGTGGAAAGTGCAATAGGAAAAAGAAGAGTAAAGCAGATTTGATGTGATTAAGGTGGCTGGGATGAGGCATGAGGTCACCTAGAAAATAACTCCTACTATTTTAATATGCATCCTGCAGACTTTTATTTTACAGTGCCTACACATGCATGTATTTTGAACAATGATCGATTCTGATGAATACCCAGCATTGTTGCTTCCTTTTATTCAATCAACCCTATGTCATAAAAATTTTCCTTGTCAACGACTATTTTTCTTAAATGTAAATAAACATGGTAGTTAGGGAGGTCCTCTTGGAGAAGGGGCTACTTGGGCAGTGACTGGAAGAGAATGAGCCAGAGACATGGGGAAGGGTGTGTGCCTGGCATGTCTGAGAGGCAGCAAGGAGGCTAGTATGGCTGTAGAGACAAGAGCAAGCAGGGGAGAAGCAAAGGAAAGCAGAGAGGGAAGGGGTAGGTGGTGCTGAATCATTTAGGGCACTGAAGGCCATTGTCAGAGCTTTGGCTTTTACTTTGAAATGGGGTGCCTTGCAGGGTTTTAAGTAGAGAAGTGACATGGCATAATTTATGACCTAAAAAGAACTCTCTCAAAAAGACATCTGCACCCCCATGTCACTGCAGCAGTATTTACAATAGCTAAGACATGGACAACCGAAGTGTCCATCAACGGATGAATAGACAAAGAAGATGTGATATGTGTCACACATATTATTCACCTACAGAAAAGAAGGAAAACCTGCAGATGGATCTTGAGGGCATTATACCAAGTGAAATAAGTCAGACAGAGAAAGTCAAATACTGTATAATCTCACTTTAAGATGGAATCTAAAAAAACCAAACTCATAGAAGCAGAACAGATTGGTAGTTGCCAGAGATGGGGGGTGGGAGTAAGGAAATGGGTGAGAGTGTTCAAAAGTTCTAAGTTAAAATTCTAAGGTAATTAAATGCTGGAGATTTAATGTACAGCATGGTGGCTATACTTAACACAACTGGATTGTACCTCACAAGAGAGTAGATCTTAAAAGTTCTTATCGTAAGAAAAAGATTGTAATTGTGTGTGGTGGTGGATGTGCCAGGAAACTTATTGGGTGACCATTTCATAATATATACATGTATCAAGTCATTATGTTGTACACCTAAAACAAATACAATGTTATATGGCAATTATATATCCATAAACTGGAAAGAAAAAGAACCCTCTGGAGACAGGTTGAAAGTACACTGTTAGAAGGCAGGAGGTGAAGCAGAAAGACCAGCGAGGAATCTATGTCAGCAATCCTGGAGAAATGAGGATACTCGGACCAAGTGGGGCATTGGAGATGGCGGGAGGTGATCAGACTCACTATGTTTGACCCTAGAGCCAAGAAGAGTTCCTGCAGATTCTCTGTGCACTGTCTCAGAAAGGAGGAGCCAGGGAGAGCTCCAGCATTCTTGGCCTGACCAACTGAAGGACAAAGCTATCATTTCCCTAACGGCGGAAGGCTGCAGGAGGAAGTGGCTTCATTTCCATTTTGGACAAGTTGAGTTTGAGGTGTCTATTTAGTCATCCAAGTGGAGATGCCAAGTAGGTAGTTGGATATTTGGCAGAGTCACGAATTTGAGAGAGAAGTCTTGCTAGGGATATGAATTTGGAAGTGATCAACACATCTGATATTTAAATCTAAATATCATCTGATATCTGATATTTAAGCTCTGAGACTGGATGAGATCCCTACAGGCGTGAGTGTAGAGAGAGAAGCAAGAGGTCTCAGAAGTGACTTGTGACCAGCTCAGTGAAAGTGGAATGGATAAACAAATTGGATGAGTCATAACAGCAATTAGCGCATTTCTCCACAAAATGGTAACTCAGATAAATAGCCTTAGATATGTAGTTCATGAAAGCAACACTGTGAAATTATTTATAATTCGAAATGTGGCTTCTTCTAGGTCCAGGGTGGAAGTGGGGACCTGATGAAGAAGGTCACAGGGAGAGGAGTAATCACAACTGCGCCATATTTGTTCACTCATTCATGTATTCCTTCCTTCCAACAGATACATTTTAATGGCCTAGTATATGCCAGGCATTAATCGCTCATGTTGGGCACTTACAATGTTTTGCCACCCAGCATCAGTTTTTACTTTCTGACCACCTTAAATTTCTTTCAGGTATTACTGCTTCCAGCTGTGGGCCACCCTGCAGAGGCAGTTAACCCATAAGCCAATACGGCATGGGTACTTCCAGGAGCCCAGGCATGTGACCTAAGCTTGGCCAACTAGACTCTCTACACCAGCATTTCGGCCTTTCAGCAAGGAAAGAAGAAATGACTAATGGCCCACCAGAATATCATTCAAGTCACCATCGCAAGCCACACATATAACTTTAAATTTTCTAATAGCTACCAAAACAAGGTAAGAAACAGGTCTAGCTAATTTTAATTATATATCTTATTTGACCCCATATATCCAAAATATCAAGGTGTAATTATTATAAAAATTATTCACAAAGTTTTACACTATTTTCCTTGTACTAAGTCTTTGGAATCAGGTGTGTGTTGTACATTTACAGTGCATCTCTTTTTGGAGCAGCCATGTTTCGGCACTCGATCGCTACATGTGGGGTGTCACTGTGTTGGAGAGGGTAGGATCCGAATTCATTCATTTCAGCAGCAGCTCACTAAGCAGACAGAACCTTCTTCAGGCTCTCAACAGCAGGGCTTGCTTCCCCACCCTCCAGAGCTTCCTCAGTCTTTGGGAAGCCCTCTCCACTGTGTCCCGCCTCCTGATAAGAGCAAGTCAGTAAATTTCCAGAAGCCTAGAATGCAGTTTCTTTTGCTTAGGTTGCTAGAGTAATTTCCTGTTACTTGCACTCAAAGAAACCTCACCGCTGTACTCCTTTTCCAATGGAAAACAAAGAAAGATGTGTGCTGGATCAAGACCTTTTCACAAGGGTAGAGTCAAGAAGATTAAACCTTCAAAAAGGATAACGTGAGTTTGCATGTGTTTAGATGGAAAAAAAAAAAATCTCCAAAATAGAGCTTTGGATGAAAAGACAAAGATGCATAAAATGTGTATAGTATGATCCTGTTTGTATAATTTCTTCAAAAACCACACGTGTGTATATTTGTGGGCAAATACACACATACAGTTATTACATGGAAAGGAACTTGTGGAACAGGGGTGACCTTTAGAGAACATGGATGGGCAATGGGCAATAGGTAGTTATGGGTTGAATTGTGTTCCCCAATCATGTGTTGAAGTCCTAACCTCAGTCCCTCAGAATGTGACCATGTTTGGAAAGGGGTCTTTGCAAAGGCAATTAAATTAAAATGAGGTCACTCGAGTGGCCCCTAATCCAATATGACTGGTGTCCTTGCAAGAATCCGAGATTTGGATGCACCTCATATGATAAAAGAAAGAGAAGGCAATGTGAAGAAACAGTGGCCATCCCCAAGCCAAGGAGAGAGGCCTGGAGCAGATTCTTCTCTCATGGCCCTTAGAAGAGCCCGCCCCTGCCAGCACCTGAGTCTCAGACTTCTAGTTTCTCCGTAACTGAGAGAAAATAAATTTCTGTTGTGGAAGCCACCTCGTCTGTGACCCTTTGCTGTGGCAGCCCCAGAAAACTCATACCAGGGAGTGGTTAGAAAGAAAGGTGGACTTCTACTTATTCTAAAGGTTTCTGTTCTAGTATTTTTACAACATGTACTTCTATGTAAACATCAAGAAATGGAAATATTACAAAAAGAAGACTCAGGGTCCTCCCTGACCTTCCTGTATCCCTCTGCTTCCTTCTTGGTACACATTCCCTTCTTGAAATTTCACCACAAATGAAGCAAGCTCCTAGGACCATGACGTCTCCAAAGGCAGGAAGGTAGAACTTAAGACTTAACTCTTCCTTGTTCAGCTATTGTACTTGCCTGCTTGTTTAATTGTGGGTACACAATGATGGTCATTGGAATGATTATGGAGTCATCTTTGTTTTATTTCACTCTCTGTTCTTTGTCAAGTTCATTATTATACTTTTATGAAGTTCCTCATCTAGAACTACTTAAGTTACAGGTCTTTGCTTGTAGGCAACAGGATGTATACCTTATAATCTTACGCAGAAAAAAAATCATTGAAAAGAAAGAAGGGACCTCACGGGTTCCAAAGGAAAGCTCTAGAAAGAGATTTGGAAACAAAACAAGAAGGCAACAGAGTTCATTGGGGGAGGGGAGTCATAGCCAGACTGATGGGCTCTTACTTTAGGATGCCACCAATGAAGTTAATCAGCCTATGCTTGTTCTTTTTTTTTTTTGTTTCTGAATCATTTCCTTTGGGATTCCATACTCAAAGGAAAAAGTGTCTAATAAGTTTATGTTGGTTTATAGGCCCATCCCTTAATCAGGAAAGGAAGGTACTCTCTCCAGCAGGGAAAGTGCTCACTGCAAGGCAGATCCAATGTGCTTTTGCCAGAAGAAGGGGATCCTAAGTAGCAAAAATAACACAAGATTTCTCTTGGATGATCATTGATTTGTTTATTCCATGATATAAAAGTTATCTGACCAGGGGGCCATGTTGGGCAGGAAGATCTTTCCTACAGCGTCATTTCCCAAAGGGAAGAGTTGGATTTATTGTTTTCTTATAAGACATCCAAGATGATGAGTGATTGATAGGTGTCTAGAGTTATAATGTGAAATAAATTCCATTACATTCTACCTAGATAGCTTTCTTTCTACTTGTTGTATGGGCCCCTTCCCTAGGTTTTGCTTCTTATTAGAAATTGGTCTCCCCTTTCAAGGCAATGATCACTGTGTTGGCCAGACCTTACCTCATTTTTCGGGTAATTGAAAAATCTATCCAACACCCTCATCAGTGGGCGGAAAAAATGTAGACTATTGAAATCTCTTCCTTTCATCCATGTATTTACAGACCCAGGGAACGTTTGAGTTAATCTCTTTATGAAACAAATTTTAGAAACACATTTCTTAAAGTTTAGAATTAAGTTATTCAAAGGTACATATAATTATGGCCCAAACACTTGATTTCATTAACTCCAGTAGCATATTACATGGATTTGGGTTATGGTTATGAAATCATGGATTTATTTTTAGCTAGTTAAATGTTGAAGTTTAGGTCTAGTTTTTGATCATACTCCCCAAAAGTCACTTTGGTTGAGATTTTTGTTATGCAGTTGGAAACAACATGAGCTCCTGGAGTCGGGCAGACCTGTGTATGATCGGTGTAAAACCAGTTCTCATTCCAGGTGCGAAATCCATACCGAATGCTAACTGCAATGTGTGGGCCTTCTGGGAGAGAACGTGTGGGCAACATTCAACAAATGTAAGTGCCTTTTCATTCATGCTCCTTTTTAAAAAAAATATACTTTTTTAAATTGAAGTGTAATTAATATACAATGTTATATTAGTTTCAGGTGTACAACATAGCCATTTCACAGCTTTATACATTACTCACTGCTCACCATGATAAGTGTAGTCCCCGTCTGTCGCCATACAGTGTGATTACAATATTATCGACTGAATTCCCTGTGCTGTATTTTCATCTCCATGACTTATTATTTGAGTGGCTATGCTAGGCAGAAGAGAAAGGGGCAAGACAGTTGCAGGCACATGATTTGAACTGGAACCTGAATTCAAATCTGAGATCTGCCCTATTCTAGCCACGTGACGACAGGTAAGTTTCTTAAATTCACAGAGCCTTAGTTTCTTCATCTATAGAATGGGGCTAAAGTATCTATTTCTTACTGTGATCTTTAGGATCAGATGAGACACTTGAGGGTGTCTATTTCCTACACATTGAGTACTCAATAAATTGTAACCATTGTGATTTGGCTACTAACATTTTACATGACGGACTCATTTCTTCTCTCTAGAACAAACATTCTGTAACCCATTTAAAGAAGCTTAATGATTACTGGTTTGTTTAATCTGTCTAGGTCTGTTTGGTTTGCATGAATACAGCAGTTGAGACCAGAAAGCAGAGCAAATCATATAACCTACAATTTCCTAAATGCTTCTAGAACACTAGACTGCTATATGATGTAACAAAATGGGTCATCAGGAACATGTTTTCTGTTCAAACAGAACTGGGAAAACCTTAATAAAAATCAAACTGATATGTTTATTGCAGGACTTTTCAGAGCCTTTAACATACTATCATTCATTGTGACTTTCCAGATGCAAGTAGTGTAGCAGAATTTTCTAACTTACTTGACAAAAAAACAAAACAAAAACAAAAAACATTAATATGAGGTTAAGATATTCAGAAAACACTGTGAAGAAGGGATGGCATAGCTGTGTTACCAGCCACTTGCCAAGTGGCACGAGAAGTATTCACGGCAGACAATCCAACTTGCCCAGAGCGGCCATTGGGAATGTAATCCAATTCCTCTTGAAAAGCAGAATTTTTCCCCCCAAATTGAGTTGCAGCCTATAAGGGAGAAACAAAATTGCCAACCCACTGTTCACACTTCTGCTCTGTCTGTAAATGTTAGGAACTACCATAAAAAGACATTTGAATTCCTGTGGCAATAAATATGCAAATACAGATTTTCTCCAGATATGGCTAGGGCATCATTTTCCCCCTTTTACCACCTCAGACTCCCTAAACAGATTTGAATCTGTTGACAAAGCTCTTTAAAGCCATCTAGCTGACTTTTTCTTTTGTATGCTAGCAATCTGTTCACGGTATTCCCAGGGAACTCAGATGGAGCGCGCTCTCTCTCTCTTTCCCTCTCTCGCTCACTCTCTTTCTCTCTCTCTCTCCCTCCCCCTTCTTCCCTTACTCCCTCCTTCCCTGGATCTCCCCCTTTCCCCTTTCTTATTTCTTGGCCATCTTGCCACTGGATGGACAAAGTGAAACTCATTCTATCACTAGCACATCAAACGCCAGAACTTAGTCAGTCCCACTCTATGCTATTGGCTAAGTAATTACTTGAAATTTGTTATCTGTAGTTTAACTCTCTGTTCTCAGCCCACCATTGACATTAGAGGAGTTTTACCTGCAGAAGAATGAGGTCCTGTTCTTTATGTATGAAATGTTCTGGTTTTCTCCAGACTTCTGTGCCCGAGTGAATCTCAGGCAAATAAATAAATAAATAAATAAAGTTCCGCACATCCGTCAACATTTAGAAGTGCAGTGAAGTTTCCCTCTAAAGCGGAAGCTGGAGATTGAACATGAAAGAAAAAAAAAAATCTTGTGGCATATAAAGAATTGCTCGAAGCTTGCACTTAAGATCAAGGAGGACCGTTTTCTAAGGTTTAGATGATGCTGCTCGGGCAAGATTTTCTTTAGCCTCTTGTACAATCACTAAATTAAATGATAATATGCACATTTTCAGGATCCTAATGGTGATGGGCATTAAGGTGGGATGTAGTCATGTCTTCATATTTTTTTGGGAGTAATTGGAGCTTTGCAAAAGTGAGGCAGAATTGGGGAACAATGCAGACAGGATCGATGATGTAAAAGCAGGTTCTGCACCATAATGTGAATGTCTATCTGTGCTGCCCACCCACGTATGTCCAGTGCGCACACAGTAAGCACTCAATAACTGCTTGTTCAAGGAACAAATAAATATCTTCAAAGAGGTGGCTTCAACCATGGACACTTGTCCCCTCGATCTATGAAGTTGTATTCATGGCTAAGTTATGTCATGACTAAGTGGCGTGGCATCACAGTTAACACTGGCCTTGGAGTCAGAAAGCCTTGAGGGTTAAGAGCAGGGTCAGCCCTGTCCCATCTGTGTGGCTTTGTGCAAGTCACCTCAGTCTAAACCTCACCCTCCTCATCTCTACAGTGGAGACGGTGACCACTAAGACAGATTCAGAGCAAAGATTGATTAAGACAAGGTATGTCAAACACCTTTGCATTGCACCGGCATTTTGTAAGCATTCACTAAATATTAATATTATGATAAACTTCGTATCAAATCAGTTCAAATAGAATAAATCCTCAGGTAGAGTAGAACCAGATGCTATGCAGTGTAAGTTTTATGCAGGCATTGGGTCAAAAATGCAGATGGGGCACTACCTTTCATTGTTCACAGATCACTGTCCTTCATCCTCAGCCCCACCCAGCATCGTTGGAAACATCAGGGCTATGGGTGGATAGCACAGCCCATGAGTGCCATATAGATAATCATTTCAAAATGTTGCTCTGGATCAATGGTTTTCGACCAGGGACAGGTTTGCCACCCACCCCAAACCTAAAGAATGCTCAGCAATATCTGGAGTCATTTTTGGTTGTCACAAATGTGGGGTCGAGGGCAACGGAGTACGCTACGGGCTTCTGGTGGGTGGGGGCCGGGGATGAGAATGATCGGTAGCATCCAAACTTTGGAATCTGGGTTTAAAAAATAGGTGACTTTTTAAAGACTCCATCAGAGCAAATATTTCTTGAGGTTAAATGATTTGTAAAATTACTTTCAGAGTTTAGAAAAGGGTTCAGTCAAGTGGCTTGGTTTAGCTGTGAGGACTGGGGAGCGAGAGTGTTTTGGGGAGCCCAAATCTGTTGTACTTCTGGGGTCCACTGGCCAGACAGCAGGGCCAGCACGGAGAGGCACAGCCTTACGAAAATATGCCTTGAGCAAATATTCTGCTTAAGAATGTTTTTAATGAGTCGTTTTAAAACACTCGAATGCACTGACTAGCGACAAAGATCCTAATTAACCCAGATTCCACTAAAAATAGGAAGAGCCCATGGCATTTAGGAAGAGTTATTTCATGAGTTGGCAAAACAACCCTGCGAGGTAGGCAGAGGAAATAAATCCTGGGGAATAGTGATATCAACAACAACATCTCTCGTTTTTAAGTGTGGGCACTGTGTCACATGCTGTGGTAGAGCAGGATGAGGAGGGCTTCGGGTTCTACTTCAGACCTATCACCTACGAGCTGTGGGAGTCTGGGAAATGTATTTTTCCTTTCTGCCACTCGTGTCTCAATCTGTAAAATGGGAACCGTGATGATGTGTGCCGCACGGGGTGGTGGTGAGAGTTCAAAAGAATAAAGTCTTCACAACACTCAGCGCAGTGACTGATGCATATGCTTCCAGGGAATGTGAGGTAATTCTCTCTGGGGTAATCCTCACGAAAACTGTGGGGAAGGGAGATATTCGAAGACGAGAACATTGAGAAATGAGAAAACTGTGTCAGAAAGAGATGAAGTGAGGTGTCTAAGTTCCCGCCAAGTAGCGAGTAGCCCAGTAGGGCCCACTTGGTAACCCTGGTCCTGGAAGAGTGTCTGGCGTATGTGAGGACCCAGTACATGTCTGTCGAAGAAAGCTCCCTGCGCTGTCTCTTCAGCGATCGACATTTTAAGCTGATTTTGCCATTTATTACACCACCAGCCTTGCTGTCCTCACATGAATGGGTTCTCAGGTCGCCAGCGGGTGCATCAGGGTATTCAAATAACACAAATGGTGCATGTCACACGTGGAGAATTGCCCTTGGAGAAATAGTGAAAGGCGTGTCGGTGTTTCCAGCAAGAACTAGTTGTCAGCAGACATCGCGATGCCTGTCTGCTCGGGTCACGTTGCCTGGACCTTGTCACTGTAGCTTCCTTCAGGTGTTCACTCTTCACTGGAAGAGGCCTCGAGGGAGGGACAAGTCTGCAGGCTGCCCAGCAAAATTAGGAAGAGCACACAGCGTGTGTGTGTGTGTGTGTGTGTGTAGGTGCCCATGTGTGTATGTGCAAGTATATATGTGCCTGTTTGTGTGTTTATGTGTGTGTGTGAATGTGTGTGTCCGTGTGTATGTACCTGTGTGCCCATGTGTAAGTGTATGTGAGTATATGTGCCCATATGTGAGTATGTGGAGGTACCTGTGTGTGTACATGTGTATGTGCCCATGTGTGTGTATGTGAGTGTGTGCATGTACTTCTGTGTGCCCATTTGTGTACATATGTGTATGCAAGCATGTGTATGTGCCTGTGTGTGAGTGTGTGTGTGTGTGCCCGTGTGAGTGTGTGCCCATGTGTGAGTGTGTATATTCCCGTGTATATGTGTATGTGTGAGTCTGTGTGTGCCTGTGCCTGTGTGTGTGTGTGCCTGTGTATGAATGTGTATATGTGTGCGCACGTGTGTGTGTGAAAGTGTGTATGTGACTGTGTGTGTGCCTGTGTATGAATGTGTATGTGTGTGCGCGCGCGTGTGTGTGTGCGTGTGTGCGCGTGTGCGCGCACGCCTGTGGGTGTGGACTTTGGTTGCAGACCTGAAGCAACCTCGCCACGCAGTCACCCTGACAAACGCAGTGGCATTTGACGAGGCTGACATTGGAGTCATGCGAACAGCTTGGAGTTGGGCTCCTCCTAATTATATTTAATTGCACAGCCCTGGATCTGACACTGAGTTTGGTTTGAGATGGATGGTGTGAAGGGTTGACTGTGTCTTCCCGGCTTGACAGGACTGGGATGGAAACAGTAGCAGATGACTGTGGCCCCACCCACAGCCCCGACGACCTTCTGTGGGAGCCTCCCTGCACGGCCCAGGGTTCAAAATCGTGGTGCCACTCAGCTGCGGCAGCCTTGCACTCAGGACTCTGCCCATCCTGTTGCCTTCATTGCTTACACCTTTTTGCCATTTGATTTTTTTCTGGCTTATTTTTTGGCCCAGTCATCTGATGATGGGTGAATTGAGGAAATAAATATCAGAAATGACTCCAGTTGTTATATTCATCAGTGTCCTCCCCCGGACAAGAACTCGACTGCATCATTTGATGCAATTGTCTACACTGAGCACAGCTGGGGCCCCTCACCAACAACCATTATTTATATGTTCTAATGCCAAAAACTTTTCTCAGGCTCGCCCTGGTTTTAAAATATTTTAGATATCTCTAGTATTGATTCTTTGGAGGTTTTATATTCTGTAAATATACAACTATCTACCCTCTGAACTAGCAATTCCTTTTCTAAGAATTTATTCTACTAATTTTTATTTTTTGCTCACGTTGTATAGTAGGATAGACTATAATGATGTCCATTTCATCATTATTTGTAACTTATTTGTTCATTTCATGCATTTTTTTCTTTTTTCTTTTTTTTAGTATTCACTGTGTTCAAAGCCTTAGGGAATCAGTTGTAAACAAACACTTAAATTTTTCTTTCCCTCATAGGGCTTATGCTCTTCTTGGGAAAGATAGGCTATAAACAGAATAAATAATTAAATAAATGATATTAAATTGTGAGGAGGGAATGGGCAATTTGCAGGGGGTATATGTGTAAATATTATAAATATGGTTGTAGGAAAGGCCTTAGTAAGAAGCAACATCTGAGCAAAGACCAGAAGGAGGTGAGGAAGGGGCTCATGTGGAAGTCTGGGGGAAAGTGATCTCAGCAGAGGGAACAGCAAGTGCAAAGGCCCTGGGGTGGTACCTAGAATGTTCAAGGAACAGCAGGGAGGCCTGTGCAGCTGGAACAGAGAGAACCAGGGAAAAATGAGGAAGGAGGTAAGGTCAGAGAAGTGACAGGTGGGAGCAGGAACAGAATGCAGGGACTGACTGGTGGTGACCCCGGCTTTTACTTGGGGTGAGGTGAGAAAGAGAGGAGGGTTCTGAGCAGAGGAGTGACATGATGTGCCTGGTGTTTTAATCAGATCACTCAGGCTGCTGAGTGGGGAGTGGACTGCATGGAGGCGAGGGCCAGAGCTGGGAGACCAGTGAAGAGGCCATTGTGAACCTCCAGCAGAGACAGAATAGCAGCCTGGACCAGGGTAGGAGAGCTGGAGGTGGCGAGAAACAGTCAAAACTGGATATATCTGTGGGTAGAGACCACAGGGTTTACAAAGTACCTATTGTCTATCAGGAGATATTGTCTATCAGGAGGGTAATAGTTTTAAACAATTACATCATACCTGTTCAATAAAATAACGAGAATGAGCTTTAAGAATATTTCTACGTTACATAGTTGCATGAAAGCATCAAGATGAATAGCAATAGGAAAATTCCCGCGTTATAAAAATGCACACACACACAAATATGCTATTTTCATTTTTAAAAAAAATTACATCAGATTAGAACAGTAGTTTCCTCTGAGAAGAGAAATTGTAGTTGGGGCATGAAAGGAAGTTTCAGGTTTTAACTCAGTTTTTCCATTTTCTTTGTTTCCGAGGGGGCATTCCATTCATTGCTTTTCATTAATTTTTTTTGTAAAAGGAGAAGGGGGAAATACTCAGAAGAGGAAAATATTCACCTTCTCAAGCTTCTAAAGACCTTTTAATAAAGACCCTAACTAATCCCATGCTCCACCAAGCAGGCATCTATGTTCAGAAGGGTCATTGTCAAGGTTTGCTGCAGAATTTGGTTTCCTGTTGCCAAATGTAGGATGTTCGGGGAAATGCAATCTTTTATCTCTATATTTGATCCAAAAATCTTCCCCTTCTCTGTGGCCACTGAAAACAAAATTGGGTGCTGTTGATTTGCAGTTAGCGCCTCATCCTTCAGGGGAGCAAATTCCAATAACTCTTCACCTGACAGCAGTCAGAATTGAGGTGGAAGATGAAATACTTTCAGGAACTCAGAAATTGCCCTTCTAGTGTATGTTAGGGGCCCTGTGAAATGAAATTGCACTTTCTCAGGTGTATTTATGTCTTCCGGTTTACATGCTCTGTCCTCCAAGAATTCACGGAGGTCCCAGTGACAGCACATCAATGGATTAATGCAGTGTGATTAAGAAGAGATGATTGTCTACACATTCAGTGCAATCCCCATCAAAATACCATCCACTTTTTTCAAAGAAATGGAACAAATAATCCTAAAATTTGTATGGAACCAGAAAAGACCCCGAATAGCCAGGGGAATGTTGAAAAAGCAAAGCAAAGCTGGCGGCATCACAATTCCGGACTTCCAGCTCTATTACAAAGCTGTCATCATCAAGACAGTATGGTACTGGCACAAAAACAGACACATAGATCAATGGAACAGAATAGAGAGCCCAGAAATGGACCCTCAACTCTATGGTCAACTCATCTTCGACAAAGCAGGAAAGAATGTCCAGTGGAAAAAAGACAGTCTCTTCAACAAATGGTGTTGGGAAAATTGGACAGCCTCATGCAGAAGAATGAAACTGGACCATTTCCTTACACCACACACAAAAATAGACTCCAAATGGTTGAAAGACCTAAATGTGAGACAGGAGTCCATCAAAATCCTAAAGGAGAACACAGGCAGCAACCTCTTCGACCTCAGCCACAGCAACTTCTTCCTAGAAACATCGTCAAAGGCAAGGGAAGCAAGGGCAAAAATGAACTATTGGGACTTCATCAAGATAAAAAGCTTTTGCACAGCAAAAGAAACGGTCAACAAAACCAAAAGACAACCGACAGAATAGGAGAAAAATATTTGCAAATGACATATCAGATAAAGGGCTAGTATCCAAAATCTATAAAGAACTTATGAAACTCAACACCCAAAGAACAAATGATCCAGTCAAGAAATGGGCAGAAGACATGAACAGACATTTTTCCAAAGAAGACATCCAAATGGCCAACGGACACATGAAAAAGTGCTCAACATCGCTCGGCATCAGGGAAATCCAAATCAGAACCTCAATGAGATACCACCTCACACCAGTCAGAATGGCTAAAATTAACAAGTCAGGAAAGGACAGTTGCTGGCAGGGATGCAGAGAAAGGGGAACCCTCTCCTACACTGTTGGTGGGAATGCAAGCTGGTGCAACCACTCTGGAAAACAGTATGGAGGTTCCTCAAAAAGTTGAAAATAGAGCTACCATATGATCCAGCAATTGCACTACTGGGTATTTACCCCAAAGATACAAATGTAGGGATCCGAAGGGGTACATGCACCCTGATGTTTATAGCAGCAATGTCCACAATAGCCAAACTGTGGAAAGAGCCAAGATGTCCATCGACAGATGAATGGATAAAGAAGAAGTGGTATATATACACAATGGAATATTATGCAGCCATCAAAAGGAATGAGATCTTGCCATTTGCAATGACGTGGATGGAACTGGAGGGTGTTATGCTGAGCGAAATAAGTCAATCAGAGAAAGACATGTATCATATGACCTCACTGATATGAGGAATTCTTAATCTCAGGAAACAAACTGAGGATTGCTGGAGTGGGGGGTGGGGTGGGAGGGATGGGGTGGCTGGGTGATAGACATTGGGGAGGGTGTGTGCTATGGTGAGTGCTGTGAATTGTGCAAGACTGTTGAATCACAGATCTGTACCTCTGAAACAAATAATGCAATATATGTTAAGAAAAAGAAAAAAAAAAGCAGGAGGGGAAGAATGAAGTGGGGGAAATCAGAGGGGGAGACGAACCATGAGAGAGGATGGACTCTGAAGAACAAACTGAGGGTTCTAGAGGGGAGGGGGGTGGGAGGATGGGTTAGCCTGGTGATGGGTATTAAAGAGGGCACGTTCTGCATGGAGCACTGGGTGTTATGCACAAACAATGAATCGTGGAACACTACATCAAAACTAATGATGTAATGTATGGTGATTAACATAACAATAAAAAATTAAAAAAACTAAAAAGTAATAATAATAAAAAAAGAAGAGATGATTGTGGGGCGCCTGGGTGGCTCAGTCAGTTAAGCATCTGCCTTTGGCTCAGGTCATGATCTCGGGGTCCTGGGTTTGAGCCCCCCGTTGGGCTGCCTGCTCAGCGGGGAGTCTGCTTCTCCCTCTGCCTCTCCCCCTGCTCTTGCTCACTGTCTCTTTCTCTCTCAAATAAATAAATAAATAAATAATTTTTTTTAAGATTTTATTTATTTATTTGACAGAAAGAGACAAAGTGAGAGAAGGAACATAAGCAGGGGGAGTGGGAGAGGGAGAAGCAGGCTTCCTGCGGAGCAGGGAGCCCGATGCGGGGCTCGATCCCAGGACCCTGGGATCATGACCTGAGCCGAAGGCAGACGCTTAATGACTGAGCCACCCAGGCGCCCCAATAAATAAAATCTTAACAAAAAAAAGAAGAGATGGTTGTGTCAGAGACCTAATCCCCCAAATCTGATCCGATCTCCTGTAAAGTCCTGCCCACACCAAGAAGATAGGCATTTGAGGTAGAAGAGTTTTATAATTTCGGGGAAATCTATAATATCCAACGACACATCTGGGCTTTATATTTGACAATTTCTACATATGAAATTAACAAAGATAGTGGCAGTCCTACTATACGTAGCTCTCAAATAGTCAAAGATGATCTGTATGATGGAAGTGTCATATTTATCAGGAGTAGCAAGAGTTACCGTATAATTATTTGCCAACTGTGAGTCCACTGTGACTGACTCATTTTTTAAAATACGTGAAATCAGACATTTGAGAGACTGTCACAAAATGCCACCAGTCTAAATTTTCTTTTGCTTAAGGGCACTAGTGAAAGGCATAGTGCCACATATGGATTTCTTTGGGTTTGGAGGTCTGCCATCAGCAGGGATAGGGCCACCCGTGGATTTGCTGCTGGTGCAACAGATTGGGGAAAAAATTGAATTATAAAGAACGTTGTTCGCAAGTTGCACCTTCCATTGAAATGGTGACTACTTAAAACTTGTCAGGGCGTTGAGTCCTTCGGCTTTTTTTTTTTTTTTTTTTTAAGGCACTCTCCATTTGTACAGCTTGAAACATCAAAGAGCACAAGTTAGCTGCAAGAAGACATTAACTACACTGGTATTCCCCAAAGGGGTTGAAACCAGGAAAGAGTTTAGATGTGTGGTTCTCAACCCAGTACAGTTTTTCCCACTCAGGGTATATGTGGTGATGTGTGAAGACATTTTTGCTTATCACAACTTGGGCAAGGTGGCCCACTGGAATCTAGGCCAGGGATGGTGCTAAGCATCTTCCAATGCATACGACAGCCTACCTACAACACAGAGGTGTCCTTCCCCATGGGTCCTTTGGATCCTGAATTTATCCTATATACTAGAGATGCCCATAGGAATACGTATTCACATAGCTAACTTCAGGCCGAATAATAACGTACTGTGTTAATTGGCTTGGGCTTCCATAACAAAATATCATAGACTGAGTCCTGAAGTAAGGGAAACTTATTTTCTCATAGTTCTGGAGGCTGGAAGGCTGCCAGCAGAATGCTAGCATGGCTGGATTCTGGTGTGAGCTGTCCTGCTGGCTTGTTGATGGTTGCCTTCTTGCTGTGTGCTCACTCAGACTTTCCTAGGTGTGTGTACTCAGAGAGAAAGAGACAGAGACGGCAACCTCTCTGCTATCTCTTCTTATAAGGGTACTAATTCCATCATGAGGACCCCACCCTCATGACCTCATCTACCTCCAATTACCCCCTCAAAGGCTCCATCTGCAAATATCTTCACATTGGGGATTAGGGCTCTGCTATGGTCTGAATTGTTTGTGTCTCCCCCCAAATTCCTCTGTTGAAATCCTAACCCCCAAAGGTGATGATATTAGTAAGTGGTACCTTTGGGAATTGATTAGGTCATAAGGATCGAGCCCTCATGAGTGGGATTGGTCTCCTTATAAAAGAGACCCCACAGAGTTCCTTAGCCACGTCCAGGGAACATAAATGGGTTCTAATCAAGGGCATCCCCTGTCTCCTGAGTGAGGAGCCCACACAACATGATCATTTGGATTTTAGAAAAATTACGGATTAGTAACTGGTCTGTACTCTTCATTCCTGCATTTTTTTTTTTAGTAGAAAATGTGTACTATAGTTATCTTGTCCCCACCCATAAAAAGTGTAGTTATTTTTCAAAGAATGAAGGGCACTCACTCCTTGGCAGAGGAACGTCATCGTCTGGGTTGCAGTTTGTAAAGGTCCCTCTGATTTCTCTATGGGGAAAGTGCATGTGAGTAATCAAGAGTGAAAACACTGACAAGTCAGAAGACTCTCGCCACAATCCAGGTGGAAAAGGACAATGGTTTGAATTAGGGGACAGCTGTGGAGATGGAGAGAAGCAGAGGATTTCAAAGATACATTTACAGATCAACGCGATGGATGATAGAAAGGAATCAAGAATGCTATGACTGGCAGGTGAATAGAAGTTTCATTTAACAAGATGGGCGAAGTCTGGGGGAGGAAACGACCTTGAGTGTACATGTGATGCAGGACAGGGTAAGGGCTCGAATCAGAAACTCTGCCTTAGATGCACTAAGTGGAAGATAATAACTGGACGTCAAATAGTCATTTGGTATACAGACGTGTCTGGAGGTCAGAGGGGGGGCTGTGGGTAGGAGACTAGTATTTGGACGTTGCAGAATAGAGACAATATTTAGGGATACGGCTTGGATAAGACCTTTCTAGGTAGAAAGCTGAAGAAGAGGGTTGGTGATAAATTCCCAAGGCACTGCTGTGTTTGGAGGTCAGATGGAGGAAGAAATTGAGAAAAAAGCACTAGAGAGAGTGAATGCAAGAAAACAGAAGTGAAGAAAGGAGAATGTCTTGGGAAGGATAGCGTGAGCACACTGTGTCGACTGCTGCTGAAGGACAGAGAAGGGTCCAGAAGCTTTAGCAACATGGAAATCTTCAGTGAACTCGATCACACAACTTCTGTGGTGTCTTAGGGCAGGAACCCAGGTCAGCATTACGTGAAGACGAAATGAGACATGAGAGAGCTACCATATTTTGGGAAGCAGAGTGTTCAAGGGGACAGGCATATGGTTGGGCTGGAGAAGTATGCAGGGGCCAGATTATACAGGGATTTGTGGACTTACGTGGAAGATCTTGCCAAAGTTGCCTTCATGACTACGTCTTTGAAAAAGTGTTCTGGGATCGGACAGAAGTATTTCCTAGCACAGCATTTCTAGACAGTAGCTTAGTAATTTGTTTTTAAAAAAATTAAGACACATGCACACTTTAGACTAATAATTCCATTTCTAGGAATTTATATTAAGGAAGTAACTTTCCACATGCACACATTTTGTCTATAAGAAAATTTGCTTGTATCTCTGAAATTCCTTGAATTCTACCCTTAAAGCCAGATTTTATGGCGTGCAAATTATACCTCATGAGAGCTGATGTTTTTTAAAGAAAAGAATGAATGATATAGCAAAATATTAAAAATAATGTAATGTTCATCAATATGAGATTGGCTAATACATTCTGATCAATCCACACACTCCAATTATACAACCATAACTATTGCTGATAATTTTACTGACATGAAAAATACCTATGATATTTAGTATTAAGTAAAAATAAGTCAAACACAGTAAATGGAATTTCATTTTTATTTAAATTAGAAAGATAAACATTCTATAGTTATACATAAAAACCCAATATTAATAGTCATTTTTCTTGAATGTTGGGATGATGGGTAATTTTTACTCATTTCATTATGTTTTCCTTTGTTATCACACATTTTTTGCTATAACCATGAAGTACTTTGTGATTGGAAAAAAAACACTGAGGTTATTACCATGTTTAAGCACAACAAACATTAATAGCAACAGAAAAAAATCTTTTCATGATTAAGTGCTAAAGCTTCAGGACATCTCTGGAGACCACTGAATCCAGCCCCCACCTCATCTCAGAAGAAATGAACGTTAGAATTAACATCAGCTGTGATGACCAACTGTTTTGGAAAACAGGCCAGATGGTGTTCATCGTCCATCTCTGGTGTGCTTTGAGAGAGGGTATTATTGGACTTCTTAGAGCAGCAATTACAGAATATCTTTGCAGCTAGGTCATTCCAATTACCTTCTAGCAAAGATTCAAGATATTTTAAAAATTTCTCACTATCCCACAGTTCTTCTTGGCCATACAGAATGCATTTGTCCAAAGGAGTTCTTGTTTATATCCTCGAATTTTTCTTAAATAAGATGCATTGAATTATGCAACCACACCCTTCCTCATTTGAGTAGCTGATCATGCGGGGAACAGAGCATGATTAACCTGCAGTTTGCACAGGTGAATCTTGTGATTACATATGTCCATAGGCAGTTTAACTACATGGTCGATGGCACAACCAGGATAGGTTAGTAATGAAAATTGCATTGCAAGGCAAATAGCATTTCCAAAGTTTCCTAAGAAACCAGTGTACTGAAGGGGCACCACATGTTCAGACTTTTAATTGGCCAAACTTGAGTACTCATTTTTATTTTTAGAGCCAAATGGAAAAGTCCATAGCAAAAACCTCATTCCAATATGTATTACCTTGCATTTTTATTGTAAAGCTAAAAACAGCACCCAAGCCAATGTAGATCAGTAGTCTTTCCTCAATGCTTCATCTTCCCTGCATGGATTATTCTTATCGGGGATGGTCCCTGCCACACATGTTCTCAATATTGGAGGCCCGACATGGTTTTTGATAGGCAACAGTTCAACAAGTATGTTTCAAACAGCTACCTATTAAAGTGGTCTTCAGTTACTCAAGTTCAGGGCAGGCTTCCTAAATCCTGGAATTCGGTGTGGCATAGATGAAAGGATTAAGAGTTAAATTCCAGTTCATCTTTAAAGGAAGTTTCAGGACATTTTGCAAATGTGCGGGTATTGCAATACAGTGGACTCACATCTTAGTTGGGGGTCCTGTTCTGTGGTCTGTGCTAAGGGGGAAATCACGTTTCTCAAAGCACAGTTTCTCTCTTCTCTAGGATTCCACAAATCTACCTGTGGAGCAGGCATGGGGCTTTCCTTTGGGGACCCCTAACATCCTAGAGACTTCTTGTTTGTTCCACTTTAATTTCTCCCTTCCTCCAGCCGAAAGAATTTTTTTCTAGGAATGCCTGGGTGGCTCAGTCAGGTGAGCGTATGACTTTGGGTTTTGGCTCAGGTCATAATCTCAGGATCATGGGATTGAGCCCCACATCCAGCTCTGCGCTGATCGAGGAGCCTGCTTAATATTCTCTCTCTCCCTCTCTCTCAGCCCCTCCCCACCTCTCTCTCTCTTTCTCTGGGAAAAAAAAAAAAAAAGAAGAAGAAGTATTTTCTTCTCTGCCGGGTAGGGAGGCGGTCCTTTTATTTATCACTTATTTCCTCAAGTTTGTGGCCCCAGCTCTGAGTCTTCACTGTTTTCCAAAGGACTTAATTTTTGAAATTCCTGAACAAGGAAGAGATCATTTTCTCTGTTCTCTGCTGCCACATATCTTCCCTGAGCAGTGACAGCAAACCAGCCTGGTTCAGTGATCATCACAGCGGGAGTACCTACATCATAACGGGGCCCAGGAGGGCTGGGCAGGTGGCAGAGGAAAGCGTACAGCTTTTATTTATACTTAGGTTTATGCATGGAGGAATTGATCTTTACCAATAATTATTATAGAAATCACCTTCAGCATCTTCACCTAGTTCTTATGCTTGGCAGTCATTCCTCAAGCACTCCATGCATGGCAAAGGGAGGAAGAGGGAGGGAAGTCCTCCATTCAGAGTGTCCATATCAGTGCCTGGGCTCTTGGGTCACTGCTGAGGGAATGCAGATTCCGTGTACACTGTGAAGTGATCTATAGACGATGCTACCCATTTTCAGTAAACTCACCCTCACAAAATTGCAAAAGACTGAATAAGATTCCTGCAAAGAAAATACAGCTTGAAAATAGCAAATAATTATGCAAGCACAAGCACCTAGCAAGAAAATGCCAGCACTATACCATCATACCTCTAGGATCTACAATTTCAAGGTTAAGTGAAATCTGATGGAAACTGTCCCACTCCCTACCCCCCGCGACGTTCCATGGGTGTGAGGGAAATTTAAACTGTCCATTCAAGATAATGGTGATGTTTTAACAGTGAGAAGAAATGCACTTTTCAAGAGAAACTTGTAGCAAAGGCCTTTTAAAAATGGATCTGGGGGTGGGTGGTTGGGACTTGAAAAATAAATAACAATAAAACCATAGAGACAGAATTTCTATCATGTGAAAAAGTATTTCTGAGGAAGATCTTTGTTGGGTTTGTGAACCCATTTGCTTAAAAATAAAAAGATGTCTGCCATTTAATTTATAGAACTAGTCAACTGATATCAGGAAAGCAGGATTTTTTTTTTTTTAATTTACAAAATTGGCAGTTGCACCTGAAAATGAACATCAACATTTAGGATAGATGGCCACTAGTGTCCCTCTTCTGCTTGGATCCACGTATCTTTTTGAGATGTCTTTGTAACCCTTGACTGCCACGGAAAGCCAACATTTAGCTTAGAACCATACTTTTAAGTCATTGTTCAGTATGCATTTTTAAAAAAATAGTAAAGCATATTCAATCATATTTTCCCCCCAAAATATTTATAATAATTTTATAGAATAAAAGAGGTGTTTTACCATGAAAATATGGAATTAAATTTACAACTATTAAGATGTTCAGTTCTTCAAAAATTCTATTTATTAAGTTCTATTTTTAATTCGGGTGGTACAACATACATAATATAGTATAGTATAGTATATATTAAATAATATAAAATAAATGATTATACACATATTGAGACATGCTCACAATGTTTTAACTGAGAGGAGTGCATGGATTTTTATTTTTTTAATGGGGGTTGGGCTTGGCAACTAGTGACATAGTAATTATTTTTGAAGAAGAGTCAAGGTATAAAGCAAAAGTTCTGATAGGGTAGAGAAGATAGCATTTACTATTTTGTAGCTGTTTTCTAGCTCATCACACACAGTATTTGCCCTTAAAGGACTTGCAAACTCAAGGCAATACCGGCTTGCACATTCCGTAGCCTGGGCCAAGGGAGGGGTGCCCTATTGTCTGGCCCTGGCCTTCGCCTGTGTGCTTAAGGCCATCACTGCTTTTGTTCAGACAGGTCCCACCACCTGGACTGCCACCCTCCCTTGATCTAACCTCACCTACAAAGACCTCCTTGACCATGTCTGGTGGAAATGAGATTCTGCCTCCTCTGAAATCCCAGAGCAGTGATTCATGGACTGGGGCAGGTCTGGATGTCTCATGGTGATCATGGTAGCTCTTTAAAAATTTGGTTTTCTGGGCTTTCCCCACAAAGAGCCTGACTCAGGGGATTCAGGAAAGGATGATCTTGGGCATTGCTTGGGAATCTGTATTTCTGGAAGGTCTCCAGTTGGTTTGAGTGGTCAGTGTTGCTCAAAAATCAATATCCGAGGGGTACCTGGGTGGCTCAGTCATTCAGCGTCTGCCTTTGGCTCAGGTCATGATCCCAGGGTTCTGGGATCCAGCCCTGCATTGGGCTCTCTGCTCAGCGGGAGGCCTGCTTCTCCCTCTCCCACTCCCCCTGCTTGTGTTACCTCTCTCGCTGTCTCTCTCTCTCTGTCAAATAAATAAATAAAAAATCTTTTAAAAAAATCAGTATCCGAGAGATCTTGTTTATTGGATATTTAGCACATGCCCCTTTGTGGTATCCATTACCTTGTTTTAGAAATTGTCTCATCTTTCCTATTAGCTTATAAATAATTCAGAGGCAGGGATTATTATTGTTATTGTTTTACCAGAGCGGGTAAGCCAGACATCATTTATTCATTATATAGTAAGGATTGATAGATGGATCTTAGTGCACTAAACTCTTTTTAGAATGACTCTACGACACCTTGTAAAATGCTAATGAAATTAATGGAATCCTATGGAAAAAGTGGTGACAGCAATAATTGAACCACTTGAATGCCAATAGGTAGGTTTTAATTTTCATTCTCAAATTTTTATTAAAAAAAAAAAGGTTTTTCTGCAATGCTTCCATGTGTTCTTCCAATCAAAGCAAATGATCTTTTAAAAACTTAGAACTATTTCTACAAATTTCTCTCCAGTTATCTCTAACCAAATAAATTCAAAGGATTTTATTTTTAATGAGGGGAGCTGTGAATCAGAAAACAAATATGCAGAAACCTATTAACAGGCCAGTAATTTAGAATGAAAAGAAAGAAATTTTCTACGACTAAAAGAGAGCTCTAATTTACATGCAAATGTGTGGAGGAAAAAAAAAATGTATGCTGGAATTTATTTTTAATAGATAGCAGATCTAGATAAGAAACAAGAGGTAAGAATTGATGGCCTCTCAAACCCACCGCTGGTTAGAACTGCAAAGAAATGGGGTAGTGTCCTTAAGGATGAACTATTTTAATGTAATCTTGCACTTGAGAAAAATTATTAATTGATCTAATTAACATTAGTATGTAAATTATTCATTACTGCAACTATCAGAATAAAATTAGAATTTCTAGGTTCATAAATTGTCCATGCTTCTGTCTTCTCTAGTGTGAAAGATGCTGCATTTTGGAAGAATAGTGACTACTTTAATGAAATATAATTACAGATGGTAGAAAAATAAGGGCATTGAGTGTTATTATAAATTTGGTCTTAGCAAACAACTGTGTTTAGTTATTTTGGCATTAATAAAGGACTAGGCCCCTTGGTGATTTATTTGTGATTTTAAAAGTTTCCCTAGTGTAGTGGTAATTAGTTGGTGGTTTTGATACTTGTTAATTAGAGATGTTTTTTTCTTTCATAAGTGGGACTCTGCTAGACCTCTTTCCCCCTGAAGCTCACGATCCAGCATTCATTATGGAAACCAGATGAATGGGATCAAAAGATTTCTCATCTCTGTTCTTCCTCATTTTGGCATCACCAAACTTTATCCATTGACAACTTTAGATTTTGCTGTCAGTTTAGGAAGAAGTACATTGGCAGGCAGTATTTATGAAAGCCTGCAGCAGCTAAGGGATGGCGACCTGGCCTGGGAATAATTTTCCCTGAAAATCTCTTGCTCCAAAGCAGGTTCATCTGTCATGGCATGGGAAGGTGTAGCCCCAAAGCATTTTCCAACCTAATTATCTCAAACTAGCAAATCAACTCGTTTTCATTCTTGGAAAATCACAATACTTGTTTCAACAAAAGAAGCTTGAGAAGTGTATCTGTCAGGGCCGTGATACATCCTGTGTGCTTTGTAAAGTAAGTCCTTTGTTCTGGTTGATCTTCAGCTCATGCTATTCTCTTACTCAAAACCCTTCCTGACGTCATAACCCTTTGAGAATCAAACCCAAAGTCCCCACCATGACCTACCACACAGATAAGAGGGCTTCCTCCTTGTCTGTTAACTCCAGTGTTCCACTCGAGCTTTTCTGTGCCTGACTCCAGCCACAGTGGTCTTTTTTTTTTTTCTTGTCCTTAAACTCAACAAGCTTGTTCGTTTTAGAATTTTCGATCTTTGGTTTCTCTGCCTGGAGTGATGCTCTCCCTCCTGATCTTTGTATGGCTGCCTCCTTTTTATTTTTTTTATTTTATTTTATTTATTTATTTACTTTTTAAAGATTTTATTTATTTATTTGAGACAGAGAGAATGAGAGAGAGAGAGAGAGCACATGAGAGGGGGGAGGGTCAGAGGGAGAAGCAGGCTCCCTGCCGAGCAGGGAGCCCGATGCGGGACTCGATCCAGGGACTCCAGGATCATGACCTGAGCCGAAGGCAGTCGCTTAACCAACTGAGCCACCCAGGCGCCCAGGCTGCCTCCTTTTTAAAATCCAGCTCTTATCTGAAATATCACCTCTTAGTGAGAGAGAGATGGTCCTAGAGAGATCTTTGCTTGTGTCTCTAAAGGAGCTACCTTGGAGCTCTATCTTAGTGGTCCTCAACTCTGATCACACATCACCTCACCTGGAGTGCTTGGTAAAGACTACCCTATACCCAGAGTTTCTGATGCACTTGGGTCTGGGATGAGGCACAAGAGTTAGCATTTCTAAGAAGTTCCTAGCTGCTTCTGATCTGGAGATCATTCTTCGAGAACTACTGCTCAACCATGTTATCTGATTTTAATTCTCTTCACCATACCTATACTATCTGATATTTTTTTTCTTGTTCGTGTAAATATTTGTCTGTTGTTTGTCATCCCTACTCAAATGTAGGGTCTGAATTCATTACTATTTCTCTAGTAACTAACATAGAGTGAACACTCAATAAATGTTTGTTGACTTATTCGTTCAACCAACTATTTTGCATACCCATTTTATGTCTGGGTGAGGAGACAGGGGTACCAAGATTAATAAGCATGGTCCTGTCTCTGAAGGCTCATAAACTGTGGAGGAATACCACCCCCAGCATATGCACAGCCTTTACTATAATGTGATAATTGCCATAACAAACCCATTGTTACCTGACAACACAGAGGATTGTGGTTAAGGGGTTTTTTAGCATTTGGATGGAAGTGAGTGAGTTTATGGAAACTAGATTGGGGGTTTCATAACCTTTTAAAATTGTGTGTGTGCCTCTGGATATAAACATGGCCTTCATAACTGGGAAATGCTAAAGAGTTACTTGATTGGCAGTCTCTCGACAGAGCACATTAAGAATTAGCTGTTTTAAAATGACTTTGGATGGAAAAATAGGGGAAATTTTTCTCTTGTTTGCATTTATGAAGTCTGGCAGAAACAGGCTTTTGAGTGTTTCATTGTCAGCAATAGGTCTTTCTAAGTTAATTATTAAAAAAAAAAAAAAAAACTGATTGAAGCCAAAAATAAAAAACGGGGTTGGGAGTCTTACCATGTGACCAAGGAAAACAGAGATTTTTAGACACAATAAAGTTAGAATATCTAGTTGGTTAAGTTTCATCAATTTCAAGGGAAAAATATAAATACCGAGTCAAATCTATATTGCCCTTTTCCTTAAAGATCAATTACAGTTGAAGCTTGGTTCCCTGTCTCCACTGGGTAGGACAGGTCTCCTCTTTATGTGAGCAATTACCTACCTTCTTTCAGCCTATAAAGAAGCATTTTATTTGCTGCTCAGGAAAGGAAGACAGATCATTCTGTAAACAAGCCGAAAGAAGCCTGATTTTCCAGTTCTCAGATTAAGACTCTGTTTTACCATTAGTTCTCATAAGAATAAACAAGTTGTAATGTTTTGAGTGCATCAGAGGTAAATAAAACCAAACCATATTACAAAATAAATCGGTGGAAAGATGCCTTTGTATTTCATAGCAATTAGCTGCATGATTGGTTATTGTTTTGCCTTGAGTTTTACACTTGAAAATCAAATTTGAAAATTAGGTTGGGAATAATGCAAGGCATTTATTACCAATTACTTTTTGAAGGCTGTACTTATGCATAAAACTATTTGAATTTTAATGTCATGAGGAAAATTCCTGACGTGGAAAATTTCATTTAAAATTTTAACCTGAGGAAGAAATTCATTAGTTGTCTATTACCTGATAACTCTGGGTTGTTGTAATGAGAAAGTGGCATTAAAAAATTATTTGTCAAGCAATTGCTTTTCAAGGCCTTTGGTGTTTACAAAGCGTAAAAGATGCATATGTTTTATGAAAGATGGTTCATTGGAGATCAATTTAGGCACTCATATATTCATAGCTTCTGTGTTTTGAAAATTCTAATTGCCAGCTCCAAATTAAAGTCATCGATGTTTTAAAAAATGTTCCTACATTTTATTATTGCAGTGTTCTGCATATGGGGTTATAAATATTTATATACCTAGGTGGAATTATGTCTCTTAGAGGCTCCATAAGGTAGATACATAGAAAAGAAGGATGTTTTCAGAAAGCAGAAAAAAAACAAAAAAAAACCCCCCCCCCACCAAAAAAACCCCCCCAAACCAAAAAACAACCAAAAACCACTACCAAGGACCAGTCCTTTGCACTCTTTTTTCTCTGTAGCATTTTCCTTTCCCAGCTCCATGGAACCTCCAGAAGGGAAAAATGGACAAAGCAAATTTTAAGAAAGCAGTACAAAGTCTTCAGCTTTGCTCAGTAATAAGTTCTGCATAGTGTCACGGAGATCTGACTTGAAAACCAACTTTCAGAAACATCAAAACGGATGTTATGCTGTGTCATTCCTAGGGCTAATATTTCCACTCCTGTAATGATTATTGCTTATGAATGTTGCATGTTAATTATCTGACCTGACTCACTCCTTTAATTAAGTACCTCAGAAAACTGCCAGATTTCCACTTCACTTTGGGCCAAATTGATCTATTTGGTGCAAATCTAGATGATGTGTTTCTGGGGGTGAGGGTATGGGATTCATCCTTTGGAAAGCTGTTGTTTTAGTTCATCCAGGGAAAAGCTCATTAAGAGGTTTTATCTCTTGCTGAGACTTATAACAATGGCAGCAGCAACCATACAAATGGCTTCTACCATTTATATGGTGTTCACTGTGTGCCAGGGACTACCTATGTTGTCTCATTTCATCTCTGCCCCTTCCTGATGTCCTACTTCATTGATGCCCCTATTTTAGGAATGAGGACATTCGGACTCAAAGGAGGTATAAAACTCGCTCCAGTTTCCATAGCTAGTAAGTGGTGGTGCCATTATTTCAACACAGATTTTAATTTCAGACCTTGAGCTTTACACACTCCACAACCTATGACCTTAAACCATTTTATACCATCCACTGGTATGAATGAACCACTCACATGTTAGGTCCATGTATATTCTTCTCTTTGTAAAGGAGAGATTAAATCACAGTCGCATAACTTGACCTCAACTCAATCATATATTCATACTTTGGCACTGAGTTGGAGCAACAGTATTCAGAGGCATGGTAACTGGTACACACCTGACCACCACTTTGCAGTTCCTGCCCCCTTCCTGAAACAGAGAGGAAGACTACATGTTACCCAGTGCATGAAACTAGGTGTGATGGGCTTTGCTTTGGCCGGTGAAATAGGAGCAGAAGCAGTAAGAGCCAGTGCCCGGCACTCCCAGGTCCTCTTTCCCAGCTGCAGTCACTGGGGGACACATTTTGACATTTCCATTGACTGAAGCAGCCTCCCTCACTGAGCCAAGTCATAGTTCTGCACAGAGAAATAAACACTGATTGGATTAATCGCTGTGATTTTTGGAGCTATTTGTTATATTGGCATAACTTAATCTAACCTGACTAATGCAGAAGTCATCCGCATAATCCAGAACATACTATATTAAGAAAGGGTGTTATTATTTAAACGAAAACATGAAATTTAAAAGGTTACTTGGGGACATTTTCAACATCCCAGTGTGTTCTTAAGGCTTCCACAGTGTCCTCAGTCTGCAGTTTGTAAGCCATTAATCTCTACAGAGTATTGCTCCTTCTCTTGTAAATGACATTTTCTGATACCACCTGGATATAGTTGCCGTTTTATTTAAAATTCTCTGAGCAGTTATGCTCGGTCCCAGGAAATTGCTTGCTGGTCCTAAATAGATTGGGTCAAAGAAAATCCAATTTCCTGGCTGGCTGCATCAGCCTACTTCACCTAGAAAATCCTTTTGTGTCTAGAACTTAAGAATGTGAAGAAACAGATAGCTACCAGGTAGAGTGCATATACTATTCCATGCTTGAGTTAAGTGTTTGTAGCCAGCCCCACTCTATAATTTGGTGGATCCAGTACCCGTTTCAACCCACTCCTTTACAGAGGCTGGGAAAGCTAAGTACCCACATTCATAGCCTTTATGCAGCTATCTGTGACCCTGTGATGCAGTCTGGCCCATAAGTTCTAATCTGAAGTTTGGGTGGGTTCTCCAGTAGCTGTTACTTTACTAATAAAAGTGATAGTTTGGTCTGGCTCTTCTCCACTTCATTTGCTGTGAATACAGGTGTAAGAGCTGGAACCACAGCAGCCGTGTTTGGGGTCTGAGGGAAAAACCAAGAGACCTTCCCATGTGGAGTCATTGGGCTAACACCAGCAACTTCTTACTTCCAGACTGCTGTTACCTGCAACTGATAAACTTCAAATTAGGCTTTTTCTGTTACTCGTAGCTGAATGCAACCCCAACTGAAATGTACATGAATTTCCTCTCTGAAACCTCACAGAATGCAGAAATGGCAGTAGTAAGATTATACCTGTCCTAAAGGTCAGAAAAAGAAAGTCCAGATAGGTAAGTTAATTTTCCTATATACTGTCTTCCTAGCAAGTATCCCATTCAATAGTTTATAGTCAAAGCTCCATGAAGAGGAGGACTTGTTCATCATTGTCTGTCATAGTTCACAAAAATTCATCACCATTATATCTGGTGCTATATCTGGGATATGCTCAAAAATCTGTTAGATGAATTAATAAAGGTCATACAGAGTTAAGGAAGAATTCCAGTCCAGGATACGTCCACACTCTTAACCCCATTATGCCAACATGAATGCCAGGCTCCCTATTAGAAGCCCACTCTTAATTCCCTTTTTGTCAAAATGAGAGTTGTTGTACAGAATATATCATGGGATTATCTCTTTCAGGAAAAAAAAATACCTCTTAGGAAAAATCTACTCTACAAAGACTCTCTCAAAATCACAAAAGCCATCACCCAACACTAAGATATTCTAATTAGCAAATTCCTCCTGGCATCATGCAAAAACCCAAAGGAAAGAGAAGAGCCAAAGATGTTTGGAAAATTTTCCTAGGGGAGAAGGTTGGGGAGGAGGAGGAATCTCAGTCTGCTAATTAAAAGAATGAAGTTGAGCTAAAGAGCCGTGTGGGACTGTTGTCGTAGTAACACGATCCAAGTCAGAAAGCATTTCTCTGAGTTGTTATTCCAAAAAAAAACAAAACAAAAGAAAAAAACAACACACAAAATAGCCCCTCTTGGTCTGGAAAGTGTGGCTTGTGATGCAAGATGCCAAGTTTCAGGCCTAAACTTGGAAGATTTTGAAACATTTATCCCACGTCAGTCACACTAATCCCCAGATACAGGGAAGATTGTTTATAATGTTATGCCAGTAATAGCCAGGGGAGAGGAACACAAGGTAATCTCCAAGCATCATTTGTTAATGTTATTAAATGTCATCGAAAATAAAATAATTGGAAAGATTCATTCCAACAGTCCTATCTTCTCTCATTTCTTTTGAATTAAGAAAACTTCCAATTTAAATAAATATGTCATATTAAATCACTTCATTAGAATGCATTAAATATTACCAGTTATATAATGTGTGTGTGTATATATATGTGTGATATATATATGTATGTGTGCGTGTGTGTGTGTGTGTGTGTATCAGTTAGCTACTGCTGTGTAACAGCTCCCCTCCCTCAAATGCACTGACTCAGTGAGCATTCATTATTGATTGTGAGTCTATGGGTCGGCTTGGTGGTTCTGCTGATCCATGCGGGATTTGGCTGATCTCAGCTGAGCTTATGGCTATGTCACCTCCAGACCAAGTGAGTGGCTCTGCTGATGATATGGGCTCCTTCAGATGGACAGGGGTTTGTTAGCTATCCATTGGTCCAAAAGAGCGTTGGCCAGAACAGTTGGGCTCTCTTCCATGCAATCTCTCATCTGTCAGGAGTCTGGTCCAGGCTTGTTCACCTGATGGAGGCAGGGCTTCTAGAAAGAGCAGAGGTGTCTAGGGCCTCTGGAGTTAGCTTTTAGCTTTATTCATTGTACAGCTACTAGCCATTCTTTGCTCAGCCTTGTAGAGTTGTGCTCTACACATGCCCAGCTTCTTATTCAGAAGGGACTAATGGGAGTGCTCTGCAGACAGCTGGAGTTCTTTTTCTCCATACCTGCCGCTTTTCTGGAGCCCTATCCATTATCTTCCAGCAGCCTCAGCTCCTTTCTATCTTCTCAACCCTGTGAGATCACCAGGCCCTTCTCTGCATTTTCCTTCTTGGACTTCAGTCTAGAGTGTGCCACAAGGCTGGGACAACAAGCCACAGAGCTGGGACAACAACAGGGCTCACTATTTTGTATTTAGGAATCAATCCTTCACTGACTGTTGACAGCATCTGAAACAGTGGTTTCATATATTTTCCCCGGTTTTCTAGTTTATGGGTAATTCCAGTGCTGGGTACTCCATTATGACCAGAGATAGATGCCATTTTGAGCCAGAATCCTCATCTAGTGAACTATCAACAATCAGTGTCTGCTCCTGGGATATTTTTAACTAGTCTCCTCCTTAGCATCTCTCCCAAACAACTAGCCAGATTGTGGTAGAAAAGCATGCTCATTTTAATATTTTATTAAGCATCTTAAATATCCAAAACATTATTACAAAAAGAAACCTGAATGAGGTCCAACCTCTACAAAAATCATTTCATTCTATTGCCTTTTGAATCAGATTATTCTTACTGCTCTATTGGCAGAGATGATTGAGATTCTTTTCAGTAAATATCCTGGATCAGACTCACATCATCACTCATTTTTGCATCATTGAGAAGTCATTCAAATGCACTGCCTTTTTAAAAGTCAGAGTTCACCGTGGTAGGAGCAAATACGTAATTTCATTTTATTAGGGTATTGTTATTTTATTATATTTCAGTTAGGAAAGGGGTTTACCTTAAACTTTTTTTTCCTTATGAATTTTCTTGCATTTGGATTAGAAATACTGTAAGTTTGACATTTCTTTTGGTGCCTGTGTGTCCTTGCCAATTTCTTCCTCGTCATGGTGCCTGCCACAGGGATTGTACCTGTGAGACCTTCCAAAGCAGTGTGGTGATGATAGCTCATGTGCTCATAGCTCCTGGAAGAGCACCACACACACAGAACTGGAGGACCCAGGGAGGGTGAAAAAGCAGTGTCTGCTTTTTCTCAATTTCATATTTGGGTTAAATCTTTAATAGAAGTCTTCATTAATAAAGGTCTCAATGGAAGTCAGCGTAAATATTTAGATAAACTTTGATTTTTTTCCCCCTTAACTCATGGCAGATTTAAAAATAATGTTCATGACCCCAGGCTCAATTTTTATGAACATTTTTCAATTCTTGGTCCAGTGGAACAGAAATATAAATCATTTACCACATCAGTGCACTAACAAAATGTTACATCACTAAATTGCCCAGAAACAGCTCCTGTGCTCACTCATGGAACAGCACATGCACACACACACACACACACACACACACACACACACACACACACACAGAGACTACCTGTACACTAAGGCAGAAATCTAAGCCCAACCCTTAATCCAGTCCTATTTCCCCTTTCTGAAGAAGACATCTTGGGCCTTATGGACAACCAAAGCAAGTGACAACTTGTGGTGTGGTAGCAATTTCAGATTAATGGCCTACTCATGCGTGAAGACTTAAAGAAATGATGGTCAGTTACAAGTATTAATCATTTCTTGACAACCTGCCCTAATAGCACCATTTTTATAGCTCTGTGGTAAATTCTGTTTTCAGACTGAAATCATTCAGTTATATATCATCCATGTTTGTAACAGCTCTCCTACTTTTCAGTACAAAATCCAGCACCAAGAGGGTGGTTGGGAGAGAAGAGGTGTCCGGGTGATACATTTCCAACAAATCGAGAGCTTTCCTGTCAGCTCTGATTTTGAGTTAAATGCAAACACAATGATATGAAAAACACAATCAAAGAGCATTGCCTTTGAAGTCAGAGATAAAAAGCACATGCAGAGTAAGAGATAAGCTCCCTTTCTCAATGATAACGCCATCTCAATGCTATGAAATATAAATATAAATGGGATTTTTGCCCTGTGGCTCATTTGATCTAGCGATATATTTCTTGATGGCATGTGTTTATTCTAAACACTGTAATAATGGGTGGACATCACGAGGGCTCATTGTCCATTTGAGGAAATTGCAAATATGTGTTTGGAATCACAAATGGTCATTCCGACCACAACACCCTTAATTAAAAGGATAGTTAATACCTTCTTGTGTGAAGCCTCTCAACACATTTCTGTGCTTCCCTCTATTCTTTCAACCTCGTTCCATTGTCACTCGCTCTCAACACAATACAGAGCCCCTCTGCTTGGGTCAAAGTCAGATTGTGCTGCTCTTCTGTTCAAGCCCTGTTCCTTCCCATCTTAGAGCGAAAGCTAAAGCTTTCTTCAGACCCACAAGGTTCCGATGATAGGGTCTGGCGAGCTACTCCCTGAGAGCCAGAACTAGCCCACTGCCTATTTTTGCATGGCCAGTGAGCTAAAAAAAGGTTGCATTTTTTTCTTTTTTTTACATTTTTAAATGGTTAAAAAAATTAAAAAAGAATATTTTGTGTCGTGTGGAAATTATATGAAACTTACATTTCAGGGTCCATAGGTAAAGATTTATTTGAACACAGCCATAACCATCTGCTTAAATATTATCTGTGACCATTGGTTGTAACAGAGACAGCATAGCGCCCACAAATCCAAAATTATTTACCATGTGGCCCTTTGCGGAAAAAAATGTGCTTTCCTCTGCCCTGTATCTGCTCAGGGCCCTTGCATTACTCCTTCTTTGGCTTAACATGGTTTTCCCCTGCAAACATCTTGGTGGCTTTCTGCCTCATTTGCTTCTGGTCTGTCTAGGCAGAGGTTACCCTCTCCCTAAGGCTGACAGAGCCATCCTATTTAAAAGGGCAACGCTGCTTTCTCCTCTTGTGCTGAATTTGCTTCCAAAATGTGTCTCCATCTAACAAGCTCAGATTCTTACTTAATTCTTTTGTTTATTGTTTGTCTCCACACTCTAGAATGCAAGTTCTAGGAGGTCAGAACATTTCTATGGTTTCCTGGCCCATAGCAGACACTTGGAATATCTATATATTTATTATAGTTGGTGCATCCATGCCTGAGTATACATTAAACACACATGCACACATTGTGACTGTGTCATCGATTTACTATCTATGCGGAGAGACTGTTGGTAGGTACTCTCGTTATAGAGGACTTAATCGATGAGGATAATGTCTTTGGTGTTAAATTTGTCTTCACCGTGATTCTTATAGATTCTGCCTTTCCAGGAGTTCTCCCTTCCCCTTCTTCCAGGCTCAGAACGACTTCCAGCTCTCTTGGCAAGATCACTTCTGTCTGAGGTTCGGTTAGTCCTGGTGTAGACAGAGCTTTCTAGCAAAAGCACCTGGAAGTTCTCTAGACTCTGTTCATTGAACCAGCCCTGTACTAGGCTCTCCTTTGTCTGGGCTCATCATCCTGAGTGTAGTTCTTTAAATTCTGTTCCCCCCATAACAATACTTATAAAAACCCACCTTGACTGAATGCTTTTTTGTACCAGGCTTTCTACATAGTCACAGACTTATTTACCCCTGAGGGAAGCAGGTGAGTGCAAGCAGTGTCTTTGGGATTGATCCCCAGATGCACAGGGCAGAGGAGACAGGAGAGCTGGAAGGCAAGAATGGACAGACAGTGTGCACTGAAGTCTGGTAACTGCTGTGGGCGACTGGGGCTCCATCCTGCTGGGCTGCCATGGGAGACCTCCCCAGGGCTTTCCCGGAGAGGGGAGGAAGCAGGGATATCATTCGAGAGTGGTTCCTGGGGAGTTTCTCCCGGTCATTCTGATGCTTCTGATGTGTCTGCCGTAGGTGCGTATCACGAAAGCCTCCGGGGGTCTGTGGTGTAGCCCAGGTGACGGGGGCAGGGCATGGATAACATCTGTTCTGGCACTTTCCACCATTCTCTTCATCTTCCCAGTGGCTATATGAGATCTGCCTGTTGCCCCCATTTTAGAGACAAACAAACCGAGACTGGGAAATGACATGGCAGAGCCATGACTCAAGGGTGAGGCTGTCTGATTCCTAAGCTGCTCTCTTCATTTGCTCCAGGTCTTTATGCAGATATTACCTTCTTACTAATGCCTTCAGAACGTCCTCTTTAAAAGCAGGACCCTCCTGCCTCCACCCCTTTGCCTGTACCTTAGGCCAGACGGGGCTTGGACTGAAAGCGTGGGTTTTGGGATTGGAGTCTTCTGGGGTGAAGCGGTGCAGATAGCCCCGCCCCTCCCTGCTCCCCCTTGAAGCCCTTGCATTGTTTCCTGCAGGCCTGCATGTCCTCTCCCCACTGCACCCCAAATCTCCAAATCCACCTCCTGCCACAAATTGCATGACTTCTGAGTACTTTTCTTTTCTTTTTTCAGTGCTGTGCACTCCCTCCTGCCACAGGGCCTTTCCGCACACCCATCCCTCTGAAATACTCTTCTCCTTCCCCACCCTTCAGTCCTACCTCCAGCACCACTTCCTCAAGGAAATCTTTCCTGATACCTCTGTACCCACCACTCCTAGTCTGGGTCAGGTTCCATTTTTACAGATTTCGGAATCTTCTTTTCTTCAAGATATTTCTCTCACTTTGATGCCAAGCTTTCATTAACATGATTCTATGATTATCATATCTATTCTTCCTAAATGGCCAGCTGTGCTCAGCATATTGTCCTCCTCATCGCTGTACCTTGCCATCCTGGCTGATGCCCAGCTTGGTACCCGCTTCTTGGTCACTGGTCGTTCAATGGTATCGATGCTGCCCAAACCGTCCAAACATCTATACACACATCTTTCAGTTGAGGTCACCCCCAGATGTTCATATCCAAACCACAGAAGATTTGTAGAGAATTTGTGTTTTGTTCTTCAGTAAGATATTTTCTCAGCAGAGCTGAGCTAATTTGTTTGATCAGGACCTCAACTGCACCCATCAGTAGTTAAGTGAAGTATCTCACAGACTGAAAATCTTTGGATTTTCTTTTTAATTCCTAGAGGCGGAGACATTTAGTGAAACAGTTGAGTAAAAGTCATTTATCCTTCAAAGCTGAATTTCAGAGGGACTTTGAATGAGCATCTACAAGATTGCCAAGACGAATAATGTATTTGGGGAGGTATGGTGGTTGGATTCATATCCCCAAATTGTACATAATGCACTTAACATCTTACAGAACAAAATATAAGTTGAAAAATCAATTCAGTTTTCCTTGTAGGACATGAGATATTGTCACAAGGTGAATATTTTTTCACCAAGGCTTTCTATGGCCTTACTAAAATAATAGCTGTATTAGTCAAGACAAGCAATGTTATGCTACAGTAACAAATACTCCTCATCCCAAGTCTTGGTGACTTAACACAATGCAAGTGTATGTGTTACTCATGTCATAGTCGTATGCCAATCAGGCAGCCTTACTCCCTCTGGACCATAGGATCTCCAAGGTTGCTGAGGCAGAGAAAGAGAGAGATGGAGGGGGCACACTGGCTCTGACCTACGTTGGCCTGGCAACTGTCGACATTATTTATACTCTTACCCCAACCCAACTCTAAGGATCATGCCTTCAGTTTTAACAGGATCATGCATACTGCTGTGGGGGCCAAGGATGGAAACAGGTAACTAACTAGGAAGCTACTGCTCTTTTTAAGGTAGATATGATGGTGATAGAAGATTTGATCTATAATCAATGCCCCAGACTTTTCATGGCTGGTTGATTTCCCTTGCCAGGAGCACCATTTTCACTTTTTCCTGAGATTAATGCTAATTGCTATCCTCCTTGGCCTCATTCCCTGCCTCTTCCCCCTCCCCAACTCCCTACACGTAACTTGGACTATGTAGTTATCCCTTACTGAGAACCTCCATTGACCATTTCCAGAAGAGGTCTTATTTTGTATCTGCAGAATGGACAGGAAGTACATATCCCACATTTAAATTCAACAGCATAAATGCTCTTTGCTCCGAATCTGCCTTATACGTGTGCATAATGGGTTACGTTACATTGAACACATACGCTGACTGTAATTTGAAGAGCCATGTGTTTACCTATCATGTCTGAAGTCAAGCTGTTATCATCTTTATGATAGCTCAAAATGATTTGGCATTAAATCAATCCTCCCATATGTTTCCGGTAATAAAACTCTCTTGGAGTCATGCAGTATTTCAGTCTCACCCATGATGAATTCCTGCTGTGGCTGCTGGGCACTGAGAATGAGAGAGGTTTCTTGTTTTTTTGTGTATGTTCTGCTCCCAAAGCAGGAAGCCTTGCCTGTCAGCTGCACACCCCGTTGAACGTCCAGCTTTTGTTTGTGTTGAGAGCCAAATCAATAGTTACAACAAGTGATTAAATACAGCATGGAGATGCCAGTCATGGGTCAATTCATTAAAGAGGGAGCCCCAGAGAAAGCAGCTTTAGAAAAATACAAAGGAAACATTAGTCTGAGAATAAAGACCAGGCCTCCAGTTCTTGTTGCGTGCCTCTGTGACTTTATTCTCTCTGCTCCTCCATTTTCTCACCTGTATTATATGGAGATTAATCTGGTACATTCTAAGGTTTATTAACTTATTTTTAGAGAGATGAAGAGAGAGAGCACACGCAAGGTGGGTGAGGGGTGGAGGGAGAGGGAGAGAATCTCCAGCGGACTCCCCGCTGAGTGCGGAGCACAACTTGGGGCTCGATCTCCTGACCTTGAGATCATGAGCTGGGCCGAAATCAAGAGTCAGATGTTTAACCTACTGAGCCACCCAGGTGCCCCTAATCTGGCAAATTCTAAAGCTCCTTTCATCACTACAATCCTGCTATTATATACTATTTTTTTAAAAGATTTTATGTATTTATTTGAGAGAGAGAGAGAGAGAGCGAGAGAGAGAACAAGCTAGGAGGAGAGGGAGAAGCAGACACCCGGTGAGCAGAGAGCCTGATGTAGGGCTCTATCCAGGGACCATAGGATCATGATCTGAGCCAAAAGCAGACGCTTAACTGACTGAGCCACCAGGCACCCCCCTGCTATTATATACTGTTTATAAAACATAGTGGGAGATCAACCAGCTCTGCTAAAGTGTCCTAAAGGAAGTAGGTGGAATTACTTTTCATGAAATATTATGCAGCCACTGAAAGAGGTGTTTTAAAAGAATAATTAATAGCATGCAGGATTATAATTAATAATTAGTTAGTAATTGATCATCATATAGGAAAGAATACTAAAAACAATATAACCCCAACTTTAAAAAAAAGAAAACATATGTGGGTAGGTAAAGAGAGATAAGAAAAATGAACAATGCTTATTTCTGGATGATTACCTTATGGATGATTCGTATTTTATTCCAATATTTTTTCTGTATTTTTCAAAATTTCTAATATCTGTCAAAATTTCTCTGATTCCTTCTCATTGCCTGTCAGATTTGAATCTTTGTCAAGTGTCCAAGCCTTGATCTCCCCTGTAGTTTGCAGCCATACAGATCCAAGTCCCTCTCTACCTTTTTATAACAAATATTTGTAAAATATTTTTAATTATGAAATTAAATTCATAAATAATATAACCTAACTATATACATAAGATAGACATAATGCGGTAACTATAATTTAAAAAGATGTCAAAGCAAAGTAAATTGCAATAAAATAATATGTTTTTTAAAACACAAATGCTTGAACTTAACTACACGGGATGTCACAGTGAAATCTCTTAACGCTTGTGCCACAGATGGGAGCGTCTTGGATTTGGCAGCTTCTGGTACAGGCTGATCCAGGTGTGTGGACAGCAGTTCAAACCCCGTGGTCCACACGGTTATCCAGGATGGGATTTTGCAAAAGAGAACAAGGTGGTAACAATCTCACAAGACAAAGTGGAGACGTCCCTTAATTTACCTAGTAGTTTCACATTTGTGAAAGTCATTGAATATTGCATTGTGTTCCTATGTAAATGGCATTTAGGTTCTATTCTCAGCTCATTGTGAACAGGTGTTTCACTGTGAATGGTGGCTGAAAGGTAGGCAGAAGGCGAGACGGATGGTGTTTCCATGGGCAGGACCATCTTACATACTGCAAGACACTGGCTTCTCAAGCTGCCTCCCGTCTTCACTAAATGCTGATAGAATCCCCCCTATTGGGACAACCGAGAAATGTCCTCTGTATTTCCCCTTTCCTTCGGGGAAGCACCAGGGCTTCTTAGGAAGCCCTGCTGTCCCCTGATTCTGCATTTATAGTTTCAGCTCTTGCCATGTCCACCAATCCCCTCAGTCAATTCCTATTCCTTGAGAACAGCATGCCAGCGCGCATGCCTCTGTACTTTTTACACACACTGGTTCATCTATCTGGGGTGTCCCACCTCCTGAGCTTCCTGCCAACATGTCATCACACTTCATCAAATCCGAGATGCCTTTGACATCTATGAAACACCATTATTTCTGTGCCACCAGGAAAGAAGGAATGTTGCCAAGAAATCTGTGGCATGCTATTGAATATAAGCTGCATCTCAATTTTGAAACTATAAAATGGGAAGAAAAATGTGCATTTAGAATTGATGAAATCTGGTCTTTGCTGTTCCAAGTCAGACTGCCTTAGGGGGATGGTATACCTAAGTAAATACACATCCAGGGTCAGAGCCAGCAGCCTAGCTCAAACACTGACTGCAGTGGTACCCACCCCCTTTCTTAATTCTTTTTTTTTGCTTTTTGTTTTTTTTGAGAGAGTGCACCAGCAGTGGGTGGTGGGGAAAGGGGCAGAGGAAGATGGAGAGGGAGAGAGAGAATCCCCTGCTGGGGAATCCATGCTCAGCCTGGAGCCCTATGCAAGGCTTGATCTCACAACCCTAAGACCATGACCTGAGCCAAAGTCAAGAGTAGGACGCTTAACCGACTGAGCCACCCAGGCACCCCTCACCTTTCTGAATTCTTAAAATGGGGTGGGTGATTAGGTATTGGGATAATTAAACAAGATAATTCATGTAAAGCACCAAGCTTGATGTCTGGCCCATGGTTAGCCCTCAATGATTGCTGTTATTCATCATTATTAATAACAGACAGTTATCATGTCACCATGTCCATGAATTTGTCCTGAATTTTCTTAATCAGGAGTACCCCTTCCTTTTAGTGACCCTTTCCAACCATTCGCATTGAAATTCTCTGTTTCTTTGTTTCCTCGCTTGGGTGTGAACAGGGTAAGAACAAGGCTGGGACCCGCCACCTCAGAGACAATGCCTGCTAGGGAGGCTGGCACACAGTGGGTCTGCAATCAGCCTTCAAAGGCATGAGCAGCATGATCAAGCAGAGAAAATACAGACTTAGGATTTGCAAGCTCCCCCGCCCTCTGCCGCCTTCTTTGAATCTTCAGCAGAAGCCTAGCTTGTAGAAGCACGAAAGAAGAGCAGTTTTAGTTGACGGGCTTGGGAGCCTCACATCCCCCCAACCTTTCTAGCCATTAAGAGGTTCACCACTATTGCTCAGAGTGTTCAGGACTCATATGGAAAGTACCGTTGACACATGCACGTGTGTGCACCCCACCCCCAAACACACACAGAATGAAGCCCTAAAAAGAAAAATAACTTGCTCAATTTCTCAAATAGTGGTTAACATTTACTCCATGTTGACACTGGGCCAGGCGCTGTACCAGCACTTTCCAGGCATGATCTTCTTTAATCCTTATGACAACCCTTTATAAGGCAGCCATAGAGTATTCTTAATCCTCAGAGGAAGAAACTTCAGATTAGGTCACATGGCTGATGTGCCGGAGCCGGGCTATTACCCCAGGGTCTCTGATTCTAAAGCCCCACACTGAATGTATGATACATCTTGGGTTCATTAAATCAGTGTCAGAAGCAAGTCCATAATCAGCTGGCTTGTCTTTCAAGTTTGTGTGTCTTCTCCACAATAACCCTACTGAGAAGGTTTACCTAATGATCTTTCACATTCAGGGATTTTAAATAGAGCAAAATTTGGTCATTTTTCAGCAGCTTCATTGTACCGCACAAAGCAGTGTATGAAAGAAAAGAAGATTTTCTTTCTGTAATTTCGGTCCCAAATATTGAGCCAGATAGAGAAGAGAGAGGGAAAGGAGGTGAGATTTTATTAATGCATCCAGCCCAGCTCTGTATTGGGATGAGTTTCTGAAAAGAAAAGTAAAATAACATTCTGATAAAGCAAGCATCGTTATGGGAGACATGTGGCTCCTTCAGATAAATAACCTAGCTCTGATTTTTCTCCGAGGAGCAATACAATAGTACAGTTTTACATTTGCTGGCTTGAAGTCAGAGCGCCAAATGCTAGATTTTTGTTGGGGCTTCATGGATTCAGCCCCTTTATTCTTTTCCCTCCCTGGTGATTCATGGTCCTGAAAACTGAGCAAAGATTATGAAAATTGTAACCAACAGCTTAGTAAATATGCAGTTCATTTTTCCTTCTTATTTTCTTTGAAAAGATGGCATTGTAAATTTGCCAACTCATTTTTTTTTTTTTTTGAAGGCAGTGAAGACAGACTTATCTGTTAAGAAATGTGTGGAGCTGCCAAAACCCTGCTGAGCAGAGCCCCCAACATCTGGAACTCAAACAGCTGCAAATGTGGGGAGTAAGAAAGTTATTCTCCTGCTGTTCCTGGGAGATAAAGTAATGCTCATTAAGGCTTAGAGCAATGTCCAGAGATTCAATTTGACTGTTAGGATGCTACTCATCCTGTAGAAGTCTTGCCTCATGTTACTGAAATCTCACGAGTGCCAGGTGCTGTCTAAAATAGTGGGGATGTTTCCCTCTGTATGTACTCTCTCAATTTTAAAGGTACTTTTATTTAAACACCTAGCCATTTGATCTACAATAAATGTTTGCTTACCCAGAACTCAATGAAACAAAAAAATTTTAGTTGGTCCACAACTGATGTTCGTGATGATGAGCCTATTGTCTTATAATATTTTAAAGTTCCTTTTAGGGGCACCTGGGTGGCTCAGTCAGTTAAGCATCCAACTCTTGATTTCAGCTCAGGTCATGATCTCAGGGTCGTTAGATCGAGCCCTGCGTCAGGCTCCATGCTGGGCATGGAGCATGCTTAAAATTGTCTCCCTCCCTCTTCCTCTGCTCCTCCCACCCCACCCCTCCCCCACTCATGCTCTCTCTCTAAAAAATAAAATAAATAAAAATAAATAAATGAATAAATAAAGTTTTGAATCATCAAAGAAAGATCAGACTCTGCTAAGTGTATTTCTACTATTCTGCACTTGTACTTGAATTAGTTCCTAAATTTTAACTAGCTAAATCTGGGATGGCAAATGCTACCTTAAGGCTACACTGCCTTAAGTCCACCAGCATCCTGCATAACTTTGCTTAGCAATGTCAGTAATATAAAGTAACAATCCATATATTTTAAAAGGTTAAGATGTGATTACATTAACTTGGTATATAGCAACAGGTATATAATACATGATGTATAATATACATTATATTCTTTGTATCTATTACATATATATGTTTTCATTTCTCTTGGCTAAGTATATAGGAGGAGAATTACTAGGTCATATGGTAAATGTATATATAAATTTATATGAAATTTTCAGACACTTTACCAAAATAATTAACTAATTTCCCTTCCCATCACCAACTTATGAGACTTCTAGATGCTCCACATCCTTACTAGTATTTCATGTCAGTTGTTTTAGTTTTAGCCATTCTAGAGTGTGTGTGGTAGTATCTCCCTGTACTTATCATTTGTTTCCCTGTTGACTATTGACAATGAGCAGTTTTTCACATGCTTATTGGCCATTTACATATTTTTCTTCATAAAAAGGCTGATGAAGTTCTTTCTCATCTTTTCATTGGTTTGATTGTCTTTTTATTAATGACTTGTAAGAATATCACTGCATCCTACATACAGGTCCATTGTTAGATATAACCTTTGCAAGTATCTTCTCCCACTCTGTGGCTTTACTATTCATATTCTTTACGGCACCTTTTAATGAGTGGAAATTTTTCATTTTGATGAAGCTGAATCTATGAGTTTTGTATCCCGTCATAGAAATTTTTGCCTACCTCAGGTTGCAAAGATATCATTCTGTATTTTCTTCTTAAACCTTTATATATTTATTTATCATATATAGGCATAAGACCCGTCGTGATTGTTTGGTTTAATTTTTGTCTATGGTATGAGGTAAAGATTAAGGTTATCTAGATGTTCCAATCATGATCTATTGAAAACACTTTCTATTTCTTTCTTTCGTTTTTTTAAATTTTATTATGTTATGTTAATCACCATACATTACATCATTAGTTTTTGATGTAGTGTTCCATGATTCATTGTTTGCATATAACACCCAGTGCTCCATTCAGTACATGCCCTCTTTAATACCCATCGCCAGGCTAACCCATCCCCCCACCCCCCTCCCCTCTAGAACCCTCAGTTTGTTTCTCAGAGTCCATAGTCTCTCATGGTTCGTCTCCCCCACCGATTTTGCCCCCTTCATTTCTCCCTTCCTACTATCTTCTTTTTTTTTTAAACATATAATGTATTATTTTTTTTTTCAGAGGTACAGGTCTGTGATTCAACAGTCTTGCACAATTCACAGCACTCACCATAGCACATACCCTCCCCAGTGTCCATCACCCAGCCACCCCATCCCTCCCACCCCCCACCACTCCAGCAACACTCTGTTTCCTGAGATTAAGAATTCCTCATATCAGTGAGATCATATGATACATGTCTTTCTCTGTTTGACTTATTTCACTCAGTGTAATACCCTCCACTTCCATCCATGTCGTTGCAAATGGCAAGATTTCATTCCTTTTGATGGCTGCATAATATTCCATTGTATATATATACCACATCTTCTTTATCCATTCATCTGTCGATGGACGTCTTGGCTCTTTCCACAGTTTGGCTATTGTGGACATTGCTGCTATAAACATCGGGGTGCATGTACCCCTTTGGATCACTACATTTGTATCTTTGGGGTAAATACCCAGTAGTGCAATTGCTGGATCGTAGGGCAGCTCTATTTTCAACTTTCTGAGGAACCTCCATACTGTTTTCCAGAGTGGCTGCACCAGCTTGCATTCCCACCAACAGTGTAGGAGGTTTCCCCTTTCTCTGCATCCCCGCCAACATCTGTTGTTTCCTGACTTGTTAATTTTAGCCATTCTGACTAGTGTGAGGTGGTATTTCATTGAGGTTTTGATTTGGATTTCCGTGATGCCGAGCAATGTTGAGCATGTGTCTGTTGGCCATTTGGATGTCTTCTTTGGGAAAATGTCTGTTCATGTCTTCTTAATGAATTGCTTTGCAACCTTTGCAAAAGTCAGCTGACCATATGTGTGTGGATCTATTTCTGGAGTTTCTATTCTGTTCCAGTAATGGATTTGATTATTCCTATGCAAATATCACATTTAATCTGAGTTTAATAAGTTTTAAGTCTTAATAAGTCTGAAGATCAGATAGTGTCCATCTTCCAGTTTGATTCTTCTTTTCCAAATTCATATTTCTAATTCCATTTCTAGCAATGGGGAATTGGGAAATGAAATTCAGAATAACAATACCATTTATGAAACATCAAATAATACAAAGTACCAACAGATAATTTTAATGGTAGATCCATAAGACTTGTACATAAAAACAATACCAAGAAAAATTAAAAGGAAAATAAATAGAGTATGGGTATGCTATGTTCATGGATAGAAAGAGGAAATATAGGTAAGATGAACATTCTCCAAAATTTACCTACAAATTAAATGCAATCTCAATCAAAATTCCAGCAGATTTTTTTTTAAGTAGGAATTGACAATCTGATTAGAAATTGGAAATACAATGAACCTGGAAAAGCCAAAACAATGGAATCTTCAAACTCTCCTAATCTGGTCGGGTCTCAAGCTGTTCTTCCCACCTGGTTGGTGCTGCTGGCTGAACTGTGTTCAGACAGGGCTATGGGCTGGGTTTCATGGTTGGAAAGGGCCTGTGTGATTAGGCCTGTTCACAGGCTACAGCCCCAAAGTTGAGCAGGGCCACAGTCTGGGTTTTGCAATTGGGTAAACCACTGGTTATGATCTACTATTGGGCAAGTTTGTTGGCTGAGCTCTCTGGTCAGGAGGGGTTCCAGCTCTATCCCACAGTTGGGTGGGGCTGGAGACTTTTCTCTACAGTAGGGCAGGGTTGCTGTCCGGGGCCCCACAATGGGTGGTGTCATAGACTATGCTCCATGATGGGACAGGGTCATTGCCTGGGCACAGCCTCAGGCTGTGTTCAGCAATTGGGCAGGGCCATAGGCTGAGCTCTGAGGCTGCCCAGGGTCACTCTTTAGGGTCCCTGGCTATGTGGGGCCGGAGGCTTTGCTAAACTGTTAGACAAGGCTGCTGGCTTGGTTCCTGCCTAAGTCGGGCTGTAGGATGGACTCCACAGCTGCCCACGTTCTCAGACCAGGCTTCCTGGCCTGGCTGGACTGGAGGCTCTATTCAGCAGTTGAGCCAAGCTGTGGATTTTTTTCCCTCCCTAGGTGTGGCAGTACAACAGGCTCCCTGACCAGCATAGGCCATTGCCTGGGGTCAAATCAGACAGACCTGTCCACTGAACTCCCTAGCCAGGCAGGGCCCCCTGCTTTGTCCTGCAGAGGGGCAGAGGTGTTGGCTGGGATCTCTGCTTAGGCACCGCTACCAGCAGGAATGCAGTCCACCCAGATCTGAGTGTAAGTCCAGCCCCCTTCTCTATCACGATCTGATCCCCCGTGGCTGAGACTTGCAGATTCCTCCAGTGATCCCCATGCAGTGAGACCCTAGTGGGCCTCCCCGGAAGTGCCCTGCAACACTGGGGGAGCCCGATGACCACCTTGGACTCTCTTTTGCCACAGGAGAAACGCTAGATGCAAGGGGCCCTCTAGGGGCAGTGCTGTGCCTGCCTTGGGGAGCGGGCCTATGGTCACAGCGTAGCTGCTCCTCTTACCCTTGTATCATGTTCTTCTAGGTCTCTGTGGCCCAGGGGCTGCTTCAGCATCGTCCCCAGGTTCTGGGATCTTCACAGTGATGTCTTGTCCATGGAGAGTTGCTAGCTGGTCTTCTTGTGAAGGGGACTGAAGTCGGGAATGATCTCTGTTGCCATGTTAATGACATCACTTCAATAGTGTCATTTTAATATTCCTTGCACATCACATCTTTCCCATAGAATGGACATTTTGGTAATTGTGTTAAGCAAAGCTATATGCATTATTTTGTTTTACTTACCCAATAATCCTGTGAAATAACATCAGAAATTTTCATTTCCAGTTTACAAAGATTGAATCTGAGTCACAGAAGATGACATCAGCAAAATGACTTTGCAGATCGGAAGTTGCTGCTTTATTTATATGGCTTCACTTTTTAAAAAAAGAACATGGACTACTACCAGAGTCCATAGAGTGAGGCTTCATATAATAGAGACCAATTTTAAGGATATCCACATTTACAATGAGACTGGAAAAGGAAGTACAGTGTACGTATACTAGAATGTAGAAGACAAAATTATAATTGTTTTCAGATTCACTCTCTCTTCCTAAAAATCCAAGTGAAAAAAAATGGAACATATCATACGTAAGTTCCAAAAGATGGCCAGTAAAATAAATTTGCAAAAAATCAATAGCTATTTCATGTACTAAAAATCATCAGAAAATACGATGCAATATAAGATCCTATTCACTATAACAACAACAACAACAACAACAACAAGGTTAATACCTGGGAATAGAGTTTTAAAAATGTGGGGCCGAATTTAAAGAAAAAAGCATAACTACTCAGGGGGATACAGAATAAAACAGGAATAAAGAAGATCCACGGCTGTGGACGTTATACAGATAAAACTGAGAGAATACTTATCTGAAAGAGGTAACCTATCGCCTCGTACTCATTGGAACCTGAGTTCCAATCAGCTTGGCTGGTCAGTGGCAATTCACTCAGCAGAGTCCTGGGTCAGGTAGCATAAGCACGTTTGTTAATAGGCATGACGTAAAAAAGATCAGATCCAGGGAGGACCAGAAGGGATGCTACTCACAGGATATGTTGACCTTTATTGTAACTCTCTCCTAAAGGCATAACTTCTTAATGGATCTAGACGTTATGTGTTAAGCAGTTTCTCCATGGAAACCCAAGAAAAAAATGAAAAATGGCAAACCCTGGGCTGTAGAGTAACAGTTTTTAAGCTATCTTGTTTGGTCTCACAAAGAGGAAATCTCCATCTCGTGCTCGGCCGCTGCATTGTTGCTGTCACTGTTGCTAAGAGGATGAGTCAGTCTCATTCCTGTGTCAGTTCATTAAGCTTTTCTCCTAGTTGCGCCGTTGGACGAAGCTTGAGGAGCAGTGGCATGAAGGTGCCATCCACGCACACAGCAGCCCTCCCAGAGAGGGGGCGGCCGAGCGGCAGCCTTGCCCCTTCATCTTGGCTTTGAACAGAAGCGAGCGCGAGTTGTAAACCCGAAGTGAGAATGTGGCAACTCTAGACTCAAACATTAGGCACGTACACCGGTTATAATTTTTGCTAGCCTAAGAAAGACCAAAGACGATGTCTTTGTTTTTAATCATTATTGACATTTTATTTCACAAAGTTCTGACTGTGGGTCCGCAGTCCAGATGAGGGCAGGGGTCACCACACGTTCTGTGAAGAGCCTGAGAGTAAAGAGTTTACGCGTTGCTTGCCAGACGGTCGCTACTGCAACTTCTCAAATCTGCACAGAAGCAGCCCCAGACGGTAAGAAAATGAATGAGCACATCAGGGTTCCAATAAAACTTTATTTGCGGACACTGAAATTTCAAAAATTTTTTTAGATCTTTAGATCTTTTCATTTATTCATTTGAGAGAGAGAGAGAGTGAGAGAGCATGAACAGGGGGAGGGGTGGAGGTAGAAGCAGACTCCCCGCCGAGCAGGGAGCCCAACTTAGGACTCGATCCCAGGACCCTGGGATCATGACCCCGGCTGAAGGCAGATGCTTAACTGACTGAGCCACCCAGGCCCCCTGACATTTCAATTTAATATAATTACATGTGTCAGGTTCCTCTTTAGATTTTCCCCCCCAACCATTTAAAATGTAAAGATCATGCTTAGCTCCTGTATCAGTCTCACTTGTCAAATGGGGATGTTCATAGTACTCACTCGTACGGCTATTATAAAGATTCAGTAAGCATGATCCATGTAGGACACAGCTCAGTGCCCGGCTCAGAGGGAATCTGTTATTCCCTGTGATTATACCGCATATGTTCATTGCACAGAAGACACTAGCTACATGTTGAAATGGAGTTTGGGTGGAAAGGAGGCATGATGGAGCTCTTGGGGAATGAAAATGAACTCTGATGTCCACTAGGGTAAATGGGTACCGGAATAAATTAGTCAGCTGTATTCAGATTGTTTCATTAGAGTTGAGCGTGCATCCTGTATCTACTTGCTACATGCCTAGTATGACGACCTTAGCTAGAGGACAATTGAATTGAGGAAGGCTTGGAAACCAGAGGATGCCACACTTCTGCGTGGGTTCTGTTTGTCTTGTTGGGTTGACAAGCGTTGTCTGGGCCTTACCTATGGAAAAGTGGTGGGAAGGTCACACTTCTGACTGCAAGGACTCAGGGACTCTGTGAAATGTTGCAGACTCATCTGGCTTCTCAGTCTCCTCTAGGTGTTGTTGCCCCATAACTCTGCACTCACATCCGCCAAGCGAGGCTGGCCATTTGCCTGGAGCTGGAAGCGTGGGAGCTTCATCCTGTACGTCCACCCCAACAACCAGACGTGTGCATGGCCATGCAGGCAATCAACTCGAAAGCAGTATAAAACTGTCACCTTTAGCCAAAGAGGGGTGGGCTGATAGGGGCCTTTAAGGAACTCCCTCCAATGTGATTCACCGAAGAATGTGTCTCAAGGAAGGTGTCCAATAGAGTTAGAAGCAGAACAATTAGGCCCAGTATCTAAGTTTTAGAAACTCAAGCACCTGGGACGCCTGTGTGGCTCGGTCAGTTAAGCTTTTGCCTTCGGCTCAGGTCATGATCTTGGGGTCCTGGGATGGAGGCCCCCATTGGGCTTCCTGCTTCAGTGGGGAGTCTGTTTCTCCCTTTGCCTCTGCTCCCGCCCCTCGCTCGTGCACTCAGTCTCTCTGTCTCAGATAAATAAATAATATCCTAAAAAAAAAAAAAGAAAGAAAAGAAACTCAAGCTCTTGAGGTCAGTCCCCACCAGCAGAATTGCTGAATTCCTACTGCAGATTGCTCACTCAAGGTCCCACAGGCTCACCCCTCCTCATGAATGGCCTTGGCTGTCCTTTCTTGGGAGCAGATCTCTACCAACATTTGTTTCGATTAGTAATTAAAGTTCATGGTAGTTTGTGTCCTACAGGATGGCTTTAGCAGCTTTTTTTTTTTTTTTTTTTAATTCCCTAAAGATTTCAGTTTTACAGTGGGGGTGCTATAGCTCTTTCAGCACAGTGGGTGTGGGCTCCTGCCTGTCCATGCTGGGCACCTCCTATCCTGCTGTACCTGCTTCCCGATAACAGTTCAGGCCTCCAAAACATGAGGGAACAAACTCTGGAACCTGCCTCCACGTGATCACCATGGCCACAGCCCACAGGTAAACTGAGAGACCAGCAGGACTCTGCCTGAGAACGTAGCACCCGCCCTCTGAACACTCACACACTCCACAGGGCAGGCAGGGGAGTAGTGCCCCCTACCCTAGGCTCTGGGTCCAAATAGCTGCCCTGAATGCTACTCACCTTATTTTGTGATTTTTTTTTTTTTAAATCTCCAAAAGCTTGAGTTTAGGGCAGACTGGTCATTCAGCAAATGGAATGTTGGGTGAATTGATTTTCAGCCTGTAGCCTACAGCCTACAGCCTCCAGCCCTCCCCTTTGCCACCTCTTCCATATACCATTTCCTCTGTCATTCCAGGTACTTCTCCTCCTGTTCAACCTCTTCCCCCCACGTTGGTACCTTGGAGGTCTTTCTCTGTTCCACCCCAGTCATCACCACTTGGAAATACGGAAGGGTCCTCTTTCCGACTGTCACAGCCTTATGATTAACATCCAAATAATTCCCTTCAATGCATGGTCTGTGCTTGCAACTCTCGTGAAATAGCCACAGTCCCTTGAAACAACACCGCCTGAGGTGAATTTCAGATTGGCTTTTCTAATTTGCCCAGTTCTTCTGAGACCTGGCTTTCAGCATTCTCAGAGTGTTGTGTTCCATGTGTATAATGACTTTGGCCAACTTTGGCCAGTGTAATGACTGTTGGCTAGAGAAGTACCCCAAACCCAAAGGCCTTCTCCACTTATTTCTGTTTGCAAATATACTTAGTTTTCTCCAGCCATTTGTGGGATGTTCAACAGGCATCAGAATGAAAGAAAGGGACTTGTAAATACATATATAAGTAAGAAGATAGATTAACTATACGGAAGAGGAAATGTGTACATGTTGTGTAAAAGGCAGAATGCAGGCACGGGGGGAAGGCAACTGTTTTAAATTAGGCCTCGAAATATTTCACAGAAATTGCATTTTACGGCTATTGAAATTTTATCACACCAATAAGGGGGACAAATTACCTAGCTTAAGGACCAGCAATTTTTTTTTCAGTAAAGGGCCAGCTAGTAAATACTTTAGAGTTTGCAGGCTATGCGATCTCTGACCCAACTACTCTGCCCTTGTTGCAGGAAAGCAGCTGCAGAGAATATGTTCAGGAACCAGCCAGGTGGTGTTCCAATAAAACTTTATTTTTTAAAGATTATTTATTTATTTATTTATTTATTTATTTATTTATTTATTTGAGAGAGAACAAGCGAACACTGGGGGGGGTGGGCAGAGGTAGAAGCAGACTCCCCACTGAGCAGGGATCCTGACATGGGGCTCGATCCCAGGACCCTGAGATCATGACCTGAGCCTAAGGCAGATGCTTAACCAACTGAGCCACCCACGTGCCCCACCAATAAAACTTTATTTACAAAAGCAGATGCTAGGCCAGATTGTATGGCCATACTTTGCTGATGTCTGATCTATTTAATTTCCTGTAAAACATAATACACTTTATTTTATCCCACAGTCTGAGAAATATATGCCCTCTATACCTACCTACTCTTAAATTTGATCAGTATCCTGTGCCATCTTTGTGTCTTTAAAGATCATCTCACTGCCCTCCCAGTTTTACTGAGAAATAATTGATGTACATCACTATAAATGTTTAAGGCATACAGCATGATGGTTTGATTTGCATATATTGTGAAATGAATACCACAATGGGTTAGGTTAATATCCATTTTCTCATATAGAGACAATAAAAAGAAAAAAAGAAAAATTTTTTTTCCTTTGTGATGAGAACTTTTAGGGTTTACTCTCTTAACTATATGCCACACAGCAGTGCTAGCTATAGTCATGAAACTGTACATGACAACCCTAGTTCTTCTCTATCTTATAACTGGAATTTTATACTCTTGTGACCACCTTCCTTCAAATCCCCCTCGCCCCACTCCTCTGCCTCTGACACCCACAAGTTTGATCTCATTTTCTATGAGTTTGATCTTTTCCCCAGATTCCACATATAAGTGAGATCATACAGTATTTCTGTTTCTCTGTCTGACTTATTTCACTTAGCATAATGCCCTCAAGGTCCATCATGTTGTCGCAAATGGTAGGATTTCCTCATTTTTAAAAAAGATTTTATTTATTTATTTATTTATTTATTTATTTATTTATTTATTAGAGAGAGAGTACACACAAGCAGGGGAGGAGTGGAGGGGGAAGGAGAAAAAGGGGGAAAGAATCTCAAGCAGACCATGCTGAGTGCAGAGCCCAATATGGGGCTTGATCTCATGACCTTGAGTTCTTGACCTGAGCCAAGTCAGACACTTAACTGTCTGACCCACCCAGGTACCCCTTCCTCATTTTTATGGCTGAATAATATTCCTCTGTGTGTGTGTGTGTGTGTGTGTGTGTGTGTGTGTGTATACACCACATCCTCTTCATTCATCCATCACTGGACACATAGGTTGTTTCCCTGTCTTGGCTACTGTCAATAATGCTGCTATGAACATGAGAGTGCAGATATCTTTTTGAGTTAAAAGATCATCTTTCAAAATAATTCAGCCAGTTGTACTATTTTGAAATTGCCAAGTTTGCTTTGATGTTCCTGGGCATGCAATCCTTTTGTATTTCCAAGAACTACCAACATCTCTAAGAAGAATTCTTCAATTAAGACATCATAATAAAATACCTTGTAGGTTCTTATTTGGAAAAATGCAGCAGTGGCATTAATGAAAAGTAGCTGAGGCATCAAATATTAGAAAGATTAAAACCTTCACTGCAGCATTGATAATGGTACTATTTATTTAGCGCTCATTATGTGATCAATTCTGCTAAACCTTTGTACCTTAAAAGAGATCATCCCCCTTATAAATTTGAGGGAACTGAATCTGTAAGGTTTTCAGTAATGTGTGTCTAGATATGGCTGAATCCAAAGTCCATGCTCCTACAGATCATGTTTGTTGTGGAGTTGGCTTTGGGTATCCTTGAACAAGTAAACCAACAACTCCTCACCTTACTTTCTAAAGCGTTAAGTAAAGGGATGATCTCATTGACTTTAATGTCCTTCAAATATCCTTGTTTGAAATAATATTTAGTCACTCAAAAAATATGCCTTGAGCATGTGCCCAACATTGCTCTGACACAGGTGTTTTTCCATAGAGTTTGCTTTCTAGAAATAAGAAACTGCTATTTCATTTGGAACACAGGATATGTTTTACTGCTGTTAAGAAAAGAACAATTGCTATAAGGACAAGGATATTCTTATTAAAACATACTATGGACCGCAAGGTTTGAATATGACACTTAACTCTTATATGTAGTAATGTAGCCAATGAAAATAAGCCACCTAAAATTTGGATGGGAGATTTCATTTAAAATGAAAAAGCTATGGAAAAACTGGAGATATTTAATATAAATGTGAGAGGTGGAAGCAAAGTCCCAGCTAATGACAAAAATGGACTTAATTGGAAGAATTCATGTACAGGAAACAACAACAGTTACTTGTGCCAGAGCCAATCTGTGCAGGAGTTTTATTGTTGTAAACAATAGAAAGCAAATATGGTAAATGTAAACCAAAGAGAATTGATTAAAGCATGATAGGGCCATAGGGTTGGAGGACTTACAGAATTAAGAGGAAACTAAAATATACCAGGTTTGAGAAGGACCCAAAATCAAGGATGCATGGAGGTTACCAATAGTATTATATCTGGAACATCCTGGTTCAAGATGTCAGCATCATTTTCTTCTCACTTTTTCTCAGTTGTTAAAATTAAAATCCTGGGAGAGAGTGCCCAAGGAGGGGAGTTACTCACAAGCAAGGACCTATCCCATGCCAAGGAAAGAAAGTATTTTTCCCTCCCAAGCTTCCCTAGGAAAAGGTAATCCTTAAGATTATCCTACTGCCAAGACTACATAAAAATGGGGAGAGAAGATCCCTAAAAGGAAGTGGGATCAGAATGTGCAGGCAAAAAATAAAGTAGGATTACTTTACTATGAACACTACCTAATTCTACTATGAATACTATCTAAAAACAATCAATTTATAAATGAGTTCATGCACAATTTTTGGATTTATTCAGGTAAGTGCCAGAGTTTATTGTCAAATTATAACCTGCTTATTCCATTTGGCTAAATCTGATCTTAGATAATTAGCTTTTATGTTTCCAAATTATTCCTAAGATGCAAATTGGATTCCTAATTTCCCTATTCCAAACAGTAGTGAGATATAATTATGTACTATTAAACACCTGCTAAATTAAAATGGGGTAGGTGGGGGAAACAAGGAATATGGAGTAGTTGAACATTGCTGTTATGGGGATGTGAAATTGATTTTCATTATATGAAAACCCCAGCCAGAGGTGCTGACTATGGTTCTATTACAGCAAAATGAGCAATTGGATGGATGTGATGTAGTATCAGATATTTTTATTCTGTCCACTGCATATGCCTTTCTAATTGAGCTCAGGAAGTTTGTTGAATTTAGTGCCATGCAAGTGAGGTACTATTTGATGGTGAATCAAGCACTTCCTTTACTGCTCCTAACTCTAGGGAGAAATCTTCCATTCATTCAACATTTTATGAATTCCTACTGTGTTCAAGGGCTAGGCTAACCTTCAGATGTTACAGGAATGAAAAAAATAATGGTTCCAATACTAAAGAAGAGTGTAGTCTAGTTGGGGAAACAAATATGCTACATGTTATGATGGAAGCACAAGCTAAGTGTGTATTAGGTGGTATGGAAACAGAAAATGTTTATAACCCAGCTCGGGATTCTAACACAGAGTTTCTGGAAAATGAAGCATCACCCTCTGTCACCAAAAATATAGCACAGTGCTTTTCAAAATGCGATCCCCTGATCAGCAGCTTAACTTGTAATAAAACAGAAAGTCTGGGGAAAGGGTCCAGTAATCTGTGTTCTAATAAGCCTTCCAAGGATTTTGGGAGGCTGGGAAGATGGTGGAGGAGGAGGACCCTAAGCTTGTCTGGTCCCACAGATACAACTAGATAACATTCCAGCATAAATAACCTGGAAAATGACCCAAAGACTTTCAGAACAAACTCCACAACTAAAGGTACAGAAGAGGCTACATCAAAGAGAATAGGGAGGGTGGAGATGCAGGGGGCAGTTAAAAGGGCCCTGGCTATCTGCAGTCTGGGGGAAGCCAGGGGTGCAGGGAAAGGCGAGGAACAGACTATCACACTGGGGAGTCTGCCTGGAGAAGACAAAATCCCCATAACATTGACTTTGGAAGCAAGGGGGCTGAATTTTGTGAGTTCTTACAACCAGTGGGACTTGATGCCTGGAATTTTAAAAATCAGTGGCTCAGCTCTGGGAACGGGAGCTGAGTCCCTCCCCTTTATGGAGATCCAGTATAGAAGCAACAGTTTCCTTAAAAACTCCTGGAGCATTTGGGAGGGAGAGTTATGTACTCATCCCAGAATTCACTGAGGGACTTGTCCAGGGACAAATGAGCTGGCAGGTGCCATTTACCACCCCTGATCCCCAGCATAAACACACGACCCCCTGCAGGAACCAGCATGGCACCAGCATTCACTACCTAACTTGCTTATACTGTGCCCTGCCCACGCCAGCTGGGACTACCTCAGTGCCAGCACTGTGGGTCCCTCCCCCAGAAGACCTGTGCAAACTTTGCCAACACTGTGTCGTCTGACTGCACACTTTGTGGGGCCTCAGTCCCAGTGGCAGTGGCTGGTCACTTCCCAGGGAGGATGTGTGCACCTTGTTAAAACTGTGCCCTCCCACCTGTGTGTGCTTTGTGGAGTAGCTCTGGCCAGCCCCAGTCTCTGCAGGGCCTCTGCATACCTGGTGGAAGAGAACCAGAGGTACCTTGTTAAAAATAAGCACCCTTCCCACTACTTTTAAGAGCAGGAGACATAGCTGATTTTCCTAATGCACAGAAACAAACACAGAGAGTTAGACAAAATAAAGAAACAGAGGAATATGTCCCAAATGAAAAAAACTGGACAAAACCACAGCAAGACACCTGAGGGAAATGGATATAAGTAATATGCCTGATAAAGAATTTAAAGTAATTATCATAAAGATACTCACTGGACTTAAGAAAAGAGTAGAAGACATTAGTCTTAACAAAGAAATAAAAAAGAATTTAAAGTAATTATCATAAAATACTCACTGGACTTAAGAAAAGAGTGGAAGACATTAGTCTTAACAAAGAAATAAAAAAGAACCACTCAGAGATGAACACAATAAGTAAAATTAAAAATACATGAGGTGGAATAAATAGGAGGCTGGGGGAGCAGAAGAATGAATCAGCAACCTACAAGACAGAGTAATGGAAAGTAATCAAGCTGAACATATGAGAGGAAAGAAATATGCAAAATGAGAATAAATTTAGGGAATTCAGTGACTCCGACAAGCATAATAACATTCACATTATAGAGATCTCAGAAGAAGAAGTGAGAGAAAAGGGAACAAAAAACTTATTTGAAGAAATAGCTGAGAATGTACTTAAACTGGGGAAGGAAACAGACATTCAGGTCTGGGAGGTACAGAAATCCCCCAACAAAATCAACCCAAGGAGGTCCACACCAAGACATATAGTGATTCAAATGGCAAAAAGTAGTGACAGAATTTTAAGAGCAGCAAGAGAAAAGACAGTTACAGGGGCACCTGGGTGGCTCAGTCAGTTAAGCATCTGACTTCAGCTCAGGTCATGATGATCTTAGGGTCCTGGGATCAAGTCCTGCAGGGGCTCTGCACTCAGTGGGGAGTCCGCTTGTCCCTCTGCCCCTCCCCCAACCCATGCACACACACTCTCTCTCAAATAAATAAAATCTTAAAAAAAAAAAGAAGAAGAAGAAGACAGTTGCATACAAGGGGAAACCCTGTAAAGCTATCAGCAAATTTTTCAGCAGAAACTCTGCCAGCCAGAAGAGAGTAGAATGATATATTCAAAGTGCTGAAAGGGAAAAATCTGCAACCAAGAAAACTCTATCCAGCAAGACTATCATTCAGAACAGGAGAGATAAAGAGTTTCCCAGACAATGAACATTAAAGGAATTCATGAACACTAAACCAGCCCTACAAGAAATGTCAAAGGCCCGCATTACCCTGAGTGGAAAGGAAAGATCATAACTAAGAGTATGAAAAGTAGGAAATACAAAAGCAATAAAAATACATATATCTGTAAAAATCAAAGTATTCACAAAATAAAAGGAAGTAAAATATGATACCATATGCAAAAAAATGTGGGGGAAGAGGAGTAAAGAATGGGTTCAAGCTTAAGCAACCATCAACTTAATATAGTCTGTTATGTGCAGAAGATGTTATATACCAACTGAATGGTAACCACAAATCAAAAACCAGTAATAGATATGCAAAGAATAAAGAGAAAGAAATCCAAGTATATCACTAAAGAAAGCCAGTAAACCATGAAAGGGAGCAAGAGAAGAAAGGATTAGAGAAAAACTACAAAATAAGTAACAACATGGTAATAAATACATATCTATTAATAATTACTTTGAATGTAAAGGAACTAATCAAAAGATAGGGTGACACAGTGGATAAAAAAAGACCCATTTATATACTGCCTATAAGAGATCCATTTCAGACCTAAAGTCACTTGCAGATTGAAAGTGAGGGGATGAAGAAACATTTATCATGCAAATGGATGTCAAAGCCAGAATAGCAATACTTATATCAGACAAAATAGACTTTAAAACAAAGACTCTAACAAGAGGCAGAGAAGGACACTATATAATAATGAGACAATCCAACAAGAAGATATAACAATTGTAAATATTTATGCACCCAACATGGGAGCACCCACATACATAAAACAGTTAATAACAAACATAAAGGAACTAATTGATAGTAATATAATAAGAGTAGGGGATTTTAACACTCCACTTATCATCAATGGACAGATCATCCAAACAGAAAACCAATAAAGGAAACAGTGACTTTGAATGACACATTGGACCAGATGGATCTCACAGATATATTCAGAACATTCCACTCTAAACAGCAGAATACACATTCTTTTCAAGTGCACATAGAACATTCTCTAGAATAGATCATATATTAGTCCATAAAATGAGTCTCAAGAGATTAAAAAAGATTCAAGTCATACCATGCATCTTTTCTGATCACAATGCTATCCAAAAAAAAAAAAAAATCAACCACAAGAAAAAATCTGGAAAGAGCACAAATACATGGAGGTTAAATAACATGCTACTAAACAATGAATAGGTCAACCAGGAATCAAAGTAGAAATAAAAGATTACATGGAGAAAAATAAAAATGAAAACACAACAATCCAAAGTGTTTGGGATTTGACAAAAGTAGTTCTAAGAAGGAAGTTTATAGTAATACAGGCCTCTCTCAAGAAGCAAGAAAAACCTCAAATAAACGACCTAAAATTTCTCCTAATAGAGCTAGAAAATGAAGAACAAACAAAACTCAAAACCAGCAGAAGGAAGGAAATAAGGAAGACTAGAGCAGAAATAAATGATATGGAAACTAAAAAAACAATAGAACAGATCAATAAAACCAAGAGCTCATTCTTTGAAAACATCAACAAAGTTAATAAACCTCTAGCTAGACCCATCAAGAAAATAAGACAAAGGACTCAAATAAACAAAATCAGAAATGAAAAAGGAGAAATAACAACTAATACCACAGAAATACAAACAATTATAAGAGGATATTATGAAAAATTATATGCTAACAAATTGGACAACCTAGAAGAAATGGATAAATTCCTAGAAACATATAACCTCCCAAAAGTGAAGCAGGAAGAAATAGAAAATTTTAATAGATCAATTACAAGCAATGAAATTGAATCAGTGATCAAAAACCTCCCAACAGACAAAAGTCCAGGACCAGATGGCTTTGCAGGCAAAGTCAACCAAATATTTTTTTTATATCTATATTTTAATACTGGGGGGAGGGATTAGAAAAGAAACCCCTATACTGGGCCCTACTCAGTGGCAGCTTCTTGTTCCATAGGATTAAGGAAGACTTTGAGGAAATAAAAGTTGTTTGGAAAAATCCAGGTGTAGTTGAGTTAATACCTATTCTCAAACTATTCCAAAAAATAGAAGGGAAAGGAAAATGTCCAAATTTATTCTATGTGGCCTGCATTACCTTGATAACCAGATCAGAAAATACACACACGAAAAAGAGAACTATAGGCCAATATCTGATGAACATAGATGCAAAAATCCTCAAAAAAAAAAAAAAAAATACCAGCAAACCAAATCCAACAACACATTAAAAAGAACATTCACCAAGATCAAGTGGTATTTATTCCCAGGATGCAAGGGTGGTTCGATATTTGCAAATCAATCAGCATGATACATCACATCAATAGGAGAAAGGATAAAAACCATATGATCATTTCAACTGATGCAGAAAAAGCATTTGACAAAGTACAATATCCATTCATGATAAAAACCCTCAACAAAGTAGGTTTAGAGGAAACATCCCTCAACATAATAAAGGTTATGTAAGAGAAACCCACAGCAAACATCATACTCAGTGGGGAAACATTGAGAGCTTTTCCCCTAAGGCCAGGAACAAGACAAGGATGTCCACCCTTGCCACTTTTATCCAAAATAGTACTAGAAGTCCTAGACACAGCAACCAGACAACAAAATAAATAAAAGCATCCAAATTGGTAAGGAAGAATTAAAACTTCCGCTATTTGCAGATGACATGATACCATATCTAGAAAACCCTAAATAGTTTACCAAAAACGTACTAGAACTGGTAAATGAATTCAGTAAGGTTGCACGATACAAAATCAATATACAGAAATCTGTAGCATTTCTATACACTAATCATGAAGCAGCAGAAAGAGAAATTAAGAAAACAATCCCCTTTCCAATTGCACCAAAAATAATAAAAACATGGGAATAAACTTAACCAAAGAAGTGGAAAGACCTGTACTCTGAAAACTATAAAACATTGATGAAAGAAATTGAAGACATCACAAAGAAATGGAAAGACATTCCACGCTCATGGATTGGAAGAACAAATATTGTTAAAATGTCTATATTACCCCCAAGCAATCTACAGATTTAATGCAATCCCTATCAAAGTACTAACAGCATTTTTCACAGAACTAGAACAAACAATCCTAAAATTTGTGTGGAACCACAAGAGACCTCGAAGAGCAAAAGCAATCCTGAAAAAGAAAAACAAAACTGGATGTATCACAATTTCAGGCTTCATAACTTATATTACAAAGCTATAATAATCAAAACAGTGTGGTACTGGCACAAAAATAGACACATAGATCAGTGGGACAGACTAGAGAGCTGAGAAATACACCCACAATTAAATGGTCAGTTAATCTTTGAGGCAAGAATATGCAATGGGAAAAAGACAGTCTCTTCAAATAAACAGTGCTGGGAAACCTGGACAGCTACATGCAAAAGAATGAAACTGGACCACTTTCTTACACCATGCACAAAAATAAATTCAAAATGGATTAAGGACCAAAAGTGAGACATGAAACCATAAAAATCCTGCAGAGAGCACAGGCAGTAATTTATTTGACATTGGCCATAGCAACATCTTTCTAGGTATGTCTCCTGAGGCAAGGGAAATAAAAGCAAAAATAAACTGTTAGGACTACTTCAAAATAAAAAGCTTCTACACAGCAAAGGAAGCAATCAACAAAACTAAAAGACAACCTACTGAATGGGAGAAGATATTTGCAAATGACATATCTGATGAAGGGTTATTATCCAAAATATATAAAGAACTTATACAACTCAATGCCAAAAAACCACAAATATTCCAATTAAAAATGGGCAGAAGACAGGAACGGACATTTCTCCAAAGAATACATACAGATGTCCAACAGACACATGAAAAGATGCTCAATATCACTATTCATCAGGGAAATGTAAATCAAAACTACATTGACATATCACCTCACACCTGTTGGAATAGCTAAAATCAAAAACACAAGAAACAACAAGTGTTGATGAGCATGTAGAAAAAAAGGATCCCTCATGCACTGTTGGTGGGAATGCAAACTGGTGCAACCATAGTGGAAAACAGTATGGAGGTGCCTCAAAAAGTTAAAAATGGAACTACCTTATGATACGGTAATTCCATGACTGGGTATTTACTAAAAAAATACAAAAACACTAATTTGAAGGGATACATGCACCTCTGTGTTTATAGTAGCATTATTTGCAATATCCACATTATGGAAGCAGCACAAGTGTCCATTGATAGATAAATGGATAAAGAAGATGTGGTATATTAAACAATGGGATATTATTCAGCCATAAAAAGAAGGAAATCTTGCCAGTTGCAACAACATGGATGGATCTAGAGAGTGCAATGCTAAGTGAAATAAACCAGTCAGAGCAAGACAAATGCCATATGATCTCACCAATATGTGGAATTTAAGAAACAAAAGAAATGATCAAAGGAAAAGAAGAGAGAGAGAGAGACCAAGAAAGAGACTCTTAACTGTAGAGAACAAACTGAGGGTTACCAGAGGAGAGTTGGGTGGGGGGGATGGCTGAAATAGATGATGGGGATTAAAGAGTACATTTACCATGATGAGAACTGAGTAATGTATAGAATTGTTGAATCACTGTATTGTACATCTGAGACTAATACAACGCTATATGTTAACTATACAGGAATTAAAATTAAAAACTTAAGAAAATAATTGCTCCAGGTGAGTAATTCTGAGGTGCCTCAAGTTTAAGACCCGTTAATACATCAATATGGCTAAAAGTACAGACTTTCCTATTAGACCAATGGTTCTCAATGCTGGCTGCACATTAGAATCACCTGGGGAAGGAAGTTTTAAAGTTTCTAAAGCTCTGATTAAATCAACTGTATCAGTTCTCAATTGTTGGGGCATGGGCCTCTCTGTGTATGTATGTATGTACATAAATACATACTTCTAAACATTTTCCAAGTGATTTGAATGCAAACCAAAGTTTGTCAAATTCAACCTTCAATTATTAATGCCTTCTAAGTGAAAAAGCAGTAGGTTGAGAGCAGGAGATGTGAACAAGGGGAAGAAAGAAAGAAGAAGAGAAATAATATGTTTTGGGAATATTGCATGCCTGAACAGAGAGCTGGAGAGACAGAGAAAGAATGAAAGGAACTCGTAGAGGGAAGGAAAGGGGAAGAGGGGGCAAGAGAAACAAAGACTTAGCCAGCTGTGTGCTAGACACTCGACAAACATTTCCTCATTCAGTTCTCATGACAACCCTCCCAAGAGGTTGACATTAGACTCATTTTAAAGATAAGAAGACTGAGTTCAGAAATAATGGGTAATTTCTCAAGGCTCTGAGACTAGTAAGCAGGATGGGTCAATGGCTGAACTGAAGGCTGTCTGCCATCTAGTTCCTAGCCTTTCCTGTGCTTACTGAAACCTGGTGTAGCCTGTGGGCTTCAGCTGCTTTCAAATTCTACCTCTTTAATACCCATCACCAGGCTACTAAAGAGGGCACGTTCTGCATGGAGCACTGGGTGTTATACGCCAACAATGAATCATGGAACACTACATCAAAAACTAATGATGTAATATATGGTGATTAACATAACATAATAAAAAAAAAATCACCAGACCCCCCCCAAAAAAATTCTACCTCTTGCACTTTGGAACTCTGCAACCATCAGGAAATTACTGAGCCTATCTCTGCCTCAGTTTCCCTCTCTGTAAACTGGTCACAAATGGCACATAGATTGTTATTAAGATGAGTTGACAGAAATAAAGCTTTTTGAGCAGCATCTGGGCCATAATAGTTAAGTGCTGATGCATTTGCCAGCATAATAAGCATAATTTTAAAAATCACAGGACTGTTACAATAGGCCCCTATTATTATAAAAATCACTCAATAAAAGAAGAGACATAAATATAAACAAGTAGACTGTAATGTAACTATTTTTACAAAAGTACTTCAGATGAAATAACCGTGTATATTGACATTAAAATTTCAAGATACATCTTGTCCTGGAAATCCCACTTTTATGAATCTTTTCTACAGAAATGAGAAAACTTCAGTGGAAGTAACAGTACAATTTACGTGTTTTCTTGCACGTTGCTTTGGAGGTGGCCACAGTAAAAAAGAAGAATCAGAAGAAGAGAAGGAGGGGAAGAGAAAGGAGGAGAAAAGTTACTGGAGGAAAAGCAAAATAACTTGGATGTCTACCAATTATGGGAAAGTTGAAGAAAATGTGGTGTATCTGTAAATAGGCTAGATAGTTGTTTAACAAGTTAGATTTTTCCATATATGCTTAAAGGGATATCCATGATTTTACTAAACCAAAGCCAACCAAACAAAAACCAGGTTGCTGTGTTCATTGTCTCATAGGATTCCATTTAGAAGATAAACAGAAAAGCCTACACAGTTTTGTATACATTTACATGGGCACAAAAAAATGGCGATGTAGATTCCATACCAATTTTGTTCACAGGATAGCTTCAGCGAGTACATGGGAATTGCAAGCTGTTTATTCATTTGGCTTTTTTGCTTGTTTGTTTGTTTTTTAAATAAGTAAGAGACAGTACCCAAACTTTGATATGTTTAACTGTATGTCTCTCCCATCAGATGATCAGGTTCTGGAGGACATATATTCATTATATTCGTATATTCATATTTCCACCTGCAGGTATAACATGGATGGAGGCACATGGCTAATGAGAAATCCTGTGTGTTGTGTTGAGCTGCACTGTTGAGAAATCTCTGAGCAAAAAGTTGATAAATGATGTGAAGGAAGAAGGGTTGCTTGGTAATTACCACCATGACCAATAGGGTTAGCTTCTTTTTCTACTTCAGAGTCTGAGACTCAATGCTGAAGGAGAAAATCAATAGAGTCTTGATAATTTATATGTTGTGTGTGAGTGCCCTGGGGCAAACTAATCCAACTTTTTGTGCTGTGAGGTCTTCAATTTGCAAAACATGATGATTTGAGTCAGGTTTGCGGTCAGTCCTGTCCTTTCTCCACTTCGGATCATTATGGAGATCAATGAGGTTAAAACATGAATGTTCTTGGGTTCTTTAGAAATAAATAAGTACATGGAAATTGCACAGGTTGCAAATAAGGTGCTGAGATTGAATACAACAAGTGTTGTTATTCGACTGAAATCAGAGTTCGGGAACTTCCAACTGTGTATTTCCTTGAATCTTCCTGCTACAAAAACATTTTGCAGTGCATATGCTTTGGCAGAAATGTGCTTGTAGTCTCGATCATGAGCTCCTGATGATTTGATCAGTAATCATCTAGAGTGAAGATGATGTGAGTAACTTATTACAGGGCAATGAAGCATGCTTAGAATTTATTGCCTTATGTCCCAACAAAAGTGAAATATAGCCAAGCTCATTCTGTAACACCTTGAAATCATTTCAAAGGTAATAGATTAGTCAGCCTCACTCAGCAAGCAAGCAGTGTTGATCATTTGTCATCTGGAGGTGGACTTTTCCTTCTCTTTTCCTCATTGTCCGAAGAGTGTGGGTGATTTAAGGAGAGACGAGCCTCTAGATTCATTTTCACCCTCAGAGACTCTGTACCTTGTCCATAACTGGGATCCAGAGGACTTTGTGCAAAGCAATCAGATTTCATTTGCCACAGATGGTGCTTTGGCCATGCTAGCAAAAAGCTGGCTCTCCTGTCTGTGTGCTAAATCAATATTCCAATCTTGTGTTCTGGGAAAGTTGACTTGAACCTGCAGCAGAAATTCAGTAAAAAATAAAAATAAAAAATAGAGCAAAGAAAATAAATAGCATTGAAGAATTGGATATGGATTAGAGTCATTGAAAACTACTTCTAGAGTTATTATTTCCTTTTGAATGTCCACTAAGAATGCAACACATAAGGAAAATAGACAGTGTCCTGTTAGATCTCTTTATAAGAGTACATCTTTCTAAAAAGACTAGCTTATTGGTGGATCTTCTTGAAAAATCCCTTGGCTCTGAATGAACACCATGAAGATCCTTGCTTAGAGCCCTTAACATGAGAATTACCTGGCCTATTCCTGGAATCCCAAAGCTGGGCCAGTGATAATTAGACAACTGTCCTATACATTTTGACTATGCTGGAAGTTCCAAAAGACAAAATATGACTCAAACTACCCTCAATAATAATTTATTGGCTAAGTAACAGAAAAGTTCAGAGTAATCTTCAGGCATAGATGAAGTGACTTTGTCATTAGAGATCTATTGCTCTCTCTTCTCTTTGCTTTCTTCTATTTTAGCTTTAGTCAGGCTCTTGAGGCATGGTAGCAAAATGGCCTCCAGTAGCTCTAGATATGCATCCTATTAGGATAGCAGCCCTACTATACATTTTTTTTAAAGTAATGGTTTCATCAAAATCTTAAGATTGTGTCTTATTGGTTTGGCTTGTGTACATTCCTGATTCACATGATTACTTCTGGAGCAAAGTGTGTAGATTCAATCTTATATAAACTGTATTGACTAAATTAAGGAGGATTTCTTTCCACAGAACAAAAAAATGGGCTATTACTAAAGAGCAGAGAATAGGTGACGGGCAGTAAAAATCAACCCACCAACAATCAAAAATGTTTGTCTCTTGGGGATGGAGTTGAGAAGACCATTGACATCAAAAGTTGTTCACATTTCCAGTGTTTTCTTTTGTGGAGTCTCATCACACTATGCACACTGTAACAAGCCTTGGGAAAGAGCATTATTATACCACTTTACCTTCCCTTCCCTTCTCCTATTCAATGCCTTCCTTCAGAAGAGTTTCCTAAAACTCAACTCAGTGTGCACCTTACACTGAAAATTATTACATGGCCCTTACATTTTATTCTTGATGACAAAATTGAAAGGTACCAGTGACCGACCTCAGTATTCTAAAGGAAAAAAAAGAAGTTCCAGGGTTCACATAAAGGTTCACATAAAGCAGGGTTCTCATCAGTATTATGAGACTAGAAAGGATTGTTTAAAGAGAGCTTGACTATAAGAGTGCTTACATTTTTAAACATCAAATTGGAAAGAGGAGAAATGCCTGTATTAAATTTTAATGTTAGGGTAATGGGCTCTGTCAGGAGGTGTGAAGCTGTACAGCTTGTAAAGTAATGGGAGTGCATTCAGACTTTAAATTCTCGCTAAATGCCATAGGAACCATTTTACATTAGTCACGTCTAAACTAAAGACTGAGATCATTCAAGTTCCAGGAGGAAAACTGTAGCTAGAAGTCATGCCTCCCCCTCCCCCATATTGACTCAATATTATACTTGTGAGCCTCAGAAACCAAAGGGTTTATTCTAAAGCTAGAAGATTTGTGTCCATATCACAAAGCTGGAATTTTAATTCTCTCTCTTGGAAGATGAATACAAAAGTAGGAGAGGTTTGAGAAAGATGAAAAGACCAATTGAGTATCAAAGAAGAAGGTGACCCTAAAATTTAATACCATGGCTCATCTTCTAATTAAATAGGGATCCAGATATATGCCTATTGTCAATGAGGACATTTCAAAGAGAGATGCTTCTCCTTCAAAGCAGAGTAGGTTTTAAAATCTATAGTCTCTGTATTCTATGTTCTGCAGTTCCTTTGGGGTCCTTTGTAGACATTGAAAAGCTGATCCAAAAATTCATATGGAAATTCAAGGGATGTTGAATGACCAAAATAATCTTAAAAAAAAAACAAACAACAAATCGGAAGACTCACACTTCCTGATTTTAAAACTTACTACAAGGCTATAACAGTTAAGATAGCTTAATGCTGCTGTAAGGATAGTCATGTAGGTCATTGGAATAGAACTGAGAGTCCAGAAGTAAATCCTTGGCAAGGTTCATGTTAGTGCCTTTAATTTTATCAGTAGTTGAAGAATATATCACTATTCTCAGAGGTTCCGCCATATGCAAGGTGTTATCCTATGTACTGTAGGAAGTGGAAACATGAAAGACGGGCTGTCTTCATGGACCTAGGTGGAGTGACAAGGAATCCACATGGTGAGGAATCAGGAAGCTAACATATATAAGGCATCCTGCACTAAGTTTGAAGAACTTAGTTTGAGACAGTCCAGGCAAGCTCCCTGTAGGAGGCGAGTCTTGGTGTGGACCTTTGATGATGAAGTTGGAGTTTGGGTACAGAATAAGTAGTATTTCATATTAAGTTTAGGGGAATTAGAATCTCAAAGAAATGGATTAACTTACATATTGCACTTTTCTTAACTGCAGCTCTGGTTTTAAATACAAACATAGCAGAATACCTGGTATACAATAGGTACTCAGCAGAGTTTATAGAATAAATGACTGCGGGGGAAATCGGAGGGGGAGACGAACCATGAGAGACTATGGACTGGAATCATGGAACACTACATCGAAAACTAATGATGTATTGAATGGTGACTAACATAACATAATAATAAAAAACTAATGATGTAATGTATGGTGATATGGTGATTAACATAACATAATAAAATTTAAAAAAAAAGAATAAATGACTGCATGAAGAAAGATAATAGCTTTGGAGCACTGTAGCTTTTCTTCATCAGGGCTCTGTACTTTATTTAGCAAAACACTTTCCTAAATAAATTATTAAATTCAAGTATGTTAAAAAGCTGAATAAATAGTAGGATCAGTATTATATTATTGAATGCCAAAGTTAGAAAAAATTGAATAATGAAGTTTGTGTTTTCAAGATAGATTACATGAATATCCAACCAAAATATGGCTATCACATCTAAATAAAGGTCCTCATTTCATAACAAAGGTCCTAATTTCATAATACTGCTTTGCATATTGACTTTACTCACTCATTTATTCTTTTTTTAAGAGAATAATATTTATTTTTTAATTTTTTCTTTATTATGTTAATCACCATACATTACATCATTAGTTTTTGATGTAGTGTTCCATGATTCATTGTTTGCATATAACACCCAGTGCTCCATTCAGTACATGCCCTCTTTAATACCCATCACCAGGCTAACCCATCCCCCCACCCCCCTCCCCTCTAGAGCCCTCAGTTTGTTTCTCAGAGTCCATAGTCTCTCATGGTTCGTCTCCCCCTCCGATTTCCCCCCCTTCATTTTTCCTTTCCTGCTATCTTCTTTTTTTTTTTTTTTTAACATATAATGTATTATTTGTTTCAGAGGTACAGGTCTGTGATTCAACAGTCGTACACAATTCACAGCACTCATTTATTCTTAATCATTTCTGAAGCAAAACAGGCATAAGTAATTAAAAATATTAACAATAGTTCATGCAACAAAGCTTTTTGGGAACTACATGCTAAGTACTCTGTTAAGACCTGGAGATTTTTATTTTTATTTTTATTTTATTTTTAATTTTTTTATTGTTATGTTAATCCCCATACATTACATCATTAGTTTTAGATATAGTGTTCCATGATTCGTTATTTGTGCATAACACCCTGTGCTCCATGCAGAACGTGCCCTCCTCAATACCCATCACCAGGCTAACCCATCCTCCCACCCCCCTCCCCTCTAGAACCCTCAGTTTGTTTTTCAGAGTCCATCGTCTCTCATGGTTCTTCTCCCCCTCCGATTTCCCCCCCTTCATTCTTCCCCTCCTGCTACATTCTTCTTCTTTTTTTCTTTCTTAACATATATTGCATTATTTGTTTCAGAGGTACAGATCTGAGATTCAACAGTCTTGCACAATTCACAGCGCTTACCAGAACACATACCCTCCCCAGTGTCCATCACCCAGTCACCCCATCCCTCCCACCCCACCCCCCACTCCAGCAACCCTCAGTTTGTTTCCTGAGATTAAGAATTCCTCATATCAGTGAAGTCATATGATACATAAGACCTGGAGATTTTTAAAAAGATGAGACATAATCCCTCTCTCATGTTTTTCACAATTTTAACACACTTCCATTTATGCAGTGGTTAATAGCTCTATCATTTACTAGCTATGCGACTATGGGCAAGGTAGTTAACACTTTGTGCCTGTTTCTGTGTCTGTTTGTGTGTATACTAATGGAACACTTCAAACACACACAAAAATATAGAGCATCGTGTAATGGACCCCCAACTACCTATCAATCAGAGTCAGCAATTTTCAATCCATGGCCAAACATATTTTTCATCTAAATGTCTTTCTTTTCCCCCTTACTCTTCAACTGCTGGATTATTTTGAGACAAATCCTGGATATCATCATATTCTTTTCATCTATCAGCATTCTGTAAGGGCCTCTAAATTTTAATATAACCATAACACCATCATCACACACACAAAATAACCATAACTCTTTAATTTTATAAACTCTCCATCAGTGTTCAAATTTTCCTGATTATATCATACACATTTTCTTTTTAGCTAATTTCTCCTTCTTTCAAATCAGGATCCAAACAAATGTCCACACATTGACCTTGATTGATACAAGTTCACCTTCTCCTTTCTTCCTTCTCTTGCCACTTGTTGGAGAAACCAAGTTGTTCCATAAAGCTGCCATGTAGATTTTGTTGGTCGCACCCTGTGGTATCATGTAAGAAGTCACTCTGTCATTTGATAGTTTCATAAGTTGGGTCAAGTTCCCTCCCTGCCACCCCAGGAATACGTCATAGATGGAGGTGGTGCTGTGTACTTCTTCTTGCATCCAGTCAAGAGGTATAAGATGTCCAGTGCTGTTTGTGTGATGTCATGACTGACCAGTGGGGTTAAGCCATGTTAGCTCAACCCATCCATTAGAGAGTTCCATACTGGCCTTCCACCTAATGGCTTCAGCCATCTTTGATTATTTCAATAGGCATTGTAAGTGGTAAATTGCCTTTTCTTACCAGTCCCTCCGCATGTATTACCTGGAACCCTCTGTGCTGGATCCTTCCCCTGATCTAACAAACGGTCACCCTGTGGTGCGGTTCATGCAGATCTGGCAGGAACAATGCTTGGTTTTCCCCCATATTTACTAGAGTTCCACAAGGGCTCCAGGAAGGATTTATTTGGTTTGGCTGGGTTTGGTATTAATTTTTGGTAGTGTTCTGAATGTATTTGTAACACATTTGTTTTTCCACACAGTCTTTTTTCTTTCTTTCTTTCTTTTCCCTTTTCTTGAGACTTAACTCTTTTTATCTTTGATCAAGGGTGCTTCTTCATTGTGTTCCTGAGACCTCTTGACACAATTTCAGGAGTCTCTCACAGCTTTCTGTGAGATGCTCCTAGAACTCCTGCTGTCCTTTGGCTTCCTCAGACCTGGAAGATGCCATTTCTCCCAAGAGCTGTGGTTCTTGTGAGAAGAACACGGCATGTGAGAAGCATAGTCTTGGTGCTGAGTTACTTTGTCATAAGAAGTCTCTTTTCAGTGTTCAGAGATAAGATATATGCTTGTTTTTCAAGGACAGGTAAACTCTGAGTTTCTCGGGATGTCTGGGTGGCTCAGTTGGTTAAGCGTTTGCCTTCGGCTCAGGTCATGATCTCGGGGTCCTGGGATTGAGTCCCGCATCAGGCTCCCAGCTCAGCAGGGAGCCTGCTTCTCCCTCTGCCTGCTGCTCCCCCTGCTTGTGCTCTCTCCCTCCCTCTGTCTCTCTCTGTCAAATAAATAAAATCTTAAAACAAAAAAACCTATGAGTTTCTCCTGCTATTACCAATTTAAATCTATGGTTACAAGATTTTTACTTCATTTCTTTGATTTTTTTATTTGAATCTCTTTACTTTGGTGCTAAAAAATCTTGGTTAGTAATAATATTAACATAATTACCTATTTGCTTTTTTTTTTTTAACCTATTTGCTTTTTAAACATATTTATAAATGTGTATGTGTCAGAATAATAATACTGCTATTATCATTTGCATATATATGATTAATCATGCATATATTTATGTGTGTGTGTCTGTGTGAGTGAGAAACATAATGCCACTCTTATTAGTAAAATAGCTTTGTCCTTTTAATATATCCTACTAAGGATATGCAGTCAGATTACTGTGCTGTAAGGTCACTTCATATAATTTCTGTCTGGGGCTCCTGGGTGGCACAATTGGTTAAGCATCCGACTCTTGGTTTCAGCTCAGGTCATGATCTCAGGGTTGTGAGATCGAGCCCTGTGCTGAGCTCCACATTCAGTGCAGAGTGTGCTTGGGATTCTCACTCACCTTTTCCCTAAGCCCCTTCTGCTCATGCATGCTCTCTCTCTCTCTCTCAACTAAATCTTAAAAAAAAAAAAAAAAAAAAAAGAATTCCCATCTGTGGGTAAACCACCAATCAATACCCATTAGATTGCTTGGTTTTATTTTGCTTTCATTTTAGGAGTTTCTTTCTTTTTTTTTTTTTTAAACAATTTGTTTTATCTTTGTTTTATAACTATGTAAAGGTTAAATCAGTAAGTCCAGAAATCCAGAGAACATTAGCTTCTATCCCTGCTCTTCAACCTTTTTTCTCCTTTGGCCTATGGATAGCATTTTATTTTTAACATTTCTGGTTTATTCTTCCATTTTTTATTTATAATATAAGCAGATGTATGTATACATTTGTATACCGCTCACTTCTTAGATAAAATGTAGATATTATATATACTATTCTAAACCTTGCTTTCTTAACAATATTTTCTGGAAACCACTCCACAATTTATTAATATTAGTATTATTAATATTAAGGGATTCCTTATTTTTAATATTAATTTTAAGGTTATTATTAGCATTAATATTAATATTAAGGTATTATTATTAATATTAATTATTTAATATTAATTTTAATATTAATATTAAGGTATTCCTTATTTTTTTAACAGTTGCATAGCACTCCATTGTGTGGATGTTCTATTGCTTGTGAATCACTTCTCTACAGATGGGCACTTGCATTGTTTCTGATCTTCTGTTTATTTCAAACAGGGCTGCAATTAATGGCCTTATGCATAGAAGGTTTTGGGGGGGTTGTTTGGGGTTTTTTTTTGCCTTTTTTTGTCCTATTTTGTTTTGACTTTTGCTGGTATATCTTTAGGATTGATATACCTTCTCCTGGAAGAGGGAGAGCTAGATCGAAGAGTAGATGCTTCTGTGATGGTTCTGTACCTTGCTAAATTCCACATATCATTTTGTTTTCCTACCAGCAATGTAAAAACATGTTTCTTTCCCCACAAGCTACACCACAGATTATTTTTGTCAGCCTCATAGGTGAAAAATAGTGACTACTTCACTGCAAAATATCAGATTGTCAGAGCTGACTCAGGCAAATCATAGATCGCGCCTACCACCAGACTCTACTAATAATTCGAAAAATGAGGCAAGCAGAGGCAAAGACACAGCATGATTCTCTGAGGGACCCCATACCATCAGATATGTCTTATGAAACTCTCACACATCCACGTTGGAACACGTTTCAGTGAGAATGTGTGCAGCACAAATCAGCTGAGGAAGCCAACTTTGGGGCTTTTTAAACTCTGTTGGTCATGCAGAAGCCAACTTCCCTTCTATGAGACTTGACTTCCATTTTCCAACTAACCCTGCTCCATACATTAATAAATTCCAGGGGTTTGTTCATGACAAGCAATCTAGACAAACCAAATGGATCCTGGTAAAAATGCTGGGATGTTGAAAAGGGAGACTGTTTGAAGTTAACCCCAAGAAGAGCAGGAGGGAGTCACGGGTCCACTATGAATGCTTTCTTTCCTATGATGTCTGGGATTTTACCCACTTTCTTCTTGTGAGCCAAGGTTGAGCACCTACTCTTCGTTGAAGATCTATTTGCATTTTCTCCTCTGAGCCATCTGTTCATATTCATTGCTTATTTTTCTAATGGAAGTGTTGAACTTATTTCTTTTTAGAAGCTCTTTATGTCTTCGGGATATTAATCCTTTCATATCTGTTGCAAATGCCTTTTCCCTGTTTTGTCATTTACATTTTTACTCTGCTTATGGTACAAAAGTTTATTTTTAAGTAGTCAAATTCATCAGCCCTTTCCTTTATTGCATCTGGATTTTGAATTAAAATTAGGAAAGCTTTCAGCAAACTCAAGTTACAGACAGATTCATCAATTTTTAAAAATATTTGAATTATTTCATTTTTTTCTTTATATCTATATCTTTAATTATTTGGAAATTATTGTGTACAGTATGAGAATTATAATCAGTTTTATCTTTTTCCATAGAGCAGTCCAGTTATTCAAACATCCCTTACTAAAATGTCCATTTCTGCTCAATTGTGCTGCAATTCTGAATTTATGGCATACTAAATTTGCATATACAACTGTGTCTCTCTCTAGACTTTTTTTCTGATCCATTGTTCTCCATGTCCATCCATGTGCCAGTATCACATCATTTTAATTTTTGAGGCTTTATGTGTGTGTTAATATCTGGTAGGGCTAGCTATTCTCCACCTTTATTCATACTTTTTTAGGATTTTCTTGATTCCTTTGCCTTTTTGTTCTGCCAAATAAACTTCATAAAAAAATGAAATCCTTTTGTATTTTTACTGGAATAATGTCAAATTTATCAGTTAAGTTGCAGAGAATTGACATTTTTATGATGCCATATCTTCATATGACACCATGTCTTTCCTTTTGTCCATGTTAATTTGGGGATCCCTCAGGAGTAATTTATAGTTTTCTTCATAATTCTTGAACCATTCTTGTTAAGTGTACATCTAAGTATTTTATTCATTTGTTCATTTTTATTTCCCTCCCATTCCACTATATCTTCTACACCTCATTTTCTTAGATATGTGTAAAGACTATTGGTTTTAACATGTTGATTTTATACCTCCTACTTTATTAGATTATCTTATTGTTTGTATAATTTTCCACTGATTGGTTTAAGTTTCCTGGATGTATAAATATGTCATATGAAAATAGGAATGCTGTACTTCTTTTTTTTCTAATTCTAACATCTCTAATTACATTTTCTTACTATGCCACAGTTCCGTAGACTATAAGATGAAACAGTAAATTTATCTATCCCATAATTGGGTTGTATGTATGAATGGATATGAAATGTGTAAAATGCTTAGAGCAGTGCCTGCAATGTAATAAAGCCACAATCAACAGTATTGTTATTGCACAGTTATTATTATATATGCGTATGTATATCTATTAATTCATGTGTTTGATAAAACATTCTAGAGTTAAGCAATTCTTAATAGCAAGCATTTTCACATCTACAATTGGAACTATGTGGGTTAAAAATCACTTTTTGGGGCACCTAGGTGGCTCAGTTGGTTAAGTGTCTGACTCGATTTCAACTCAGGTTATGATCTCAGGGTCGGGTCATAGGATTGAGCCCTGAGTCAGGCTCTGTGCTCAGCAGGGAGTCTGCTTGAGATTTTCTCTCTCCTTTTCCCTCTGCCCCTACCCCTCTCTAAAAAAAAATCACTTTCTGAGGAGATTAGTGTTTGTGAAACTTTGATCACATGTCACCTTCACAACTTTTGCCATATAGTCTACCGTACCATTTCTCTTCTTATTTATATAGTATTTTTCTTTAAGGGAAAAATTTCTTTTTCTATAAATGTGTATATAAAGATATGGAATATATATATATAAATATGTATTATATATAATGTCTGTTCATATGTCTCTATACATATATATTTATATTTATAGTATATAATTTTTATATATTATATATTTTATATAGCATATTATATAATAATATATAATTATAAACATATGTTTATATATTACATATATATTTTTACACATATAAATTATGTCACTGGTTTAATTTGATAAACAGTGTTTTTCCAATACATATTCAAATAAAGGCATTGTTACTTAAAATAAAATTTAACACCTGAATTCATGTCATACCTAACATTTGGGGAAACATTAACGAGTTTATACTTTAGGCAGGAGTCCTTTTTACTATCTCAGATAGTTGACAAGCTTATTTTTAAAAACCTCTTGAGTAGGGGCGCCTGAGTGGCTCAGTTGTTAAGCGTCTGCCTTCGGCTCAGGTCATGATCCCAGGGTCCTGGGATCGAGCCCCGCATCGGGCTCCCTGCTCCGAGGGAAGCCTGCCTCTCCCTCTCCCACTCCCCCTGCTTGTGTTCCCTCTCTCGCTGTGTCTCTCTCTGTCAAATAAATAAATAAAATCTTAAAAAAAAAAACTTGTTGGGTAGGTTTTATAATCAGTCTTAATTACAACATGAATATAGACTCTGTAAAAGTGTGATCTTTGGTCTTATTCGCTGCTCCATAAATATTTGTAGAATTAATTAATTGCTCTCTTCCTTCATGCCATGCTCTGGGGGTGCAGTGGGAATTGTCATGTTATGTTGCACTCTTCTGGTTTATGGTTAGTGCGCATTGCATGCAGGAAATGGCAGAATGGAGAATGTGTCACTTCAAGAAAATTCACTTAAGAATAAAGAATTGCATTGGCTAGTCATAGCTACCTCTGTTTTTAAGGGCTTGTTTCTCATGATATTTGCTTTTGATACTAGGCCATGTCCTCATTCACGTTTTTCCCTTGCTTCTGGAAGTTTCCCTGCAGATTATTTTTGAGTCATGAGGTTTTAAACTTTTGCAGAGGGTAGTGCTGATGCCATCACAATATAATTAGAAATTTAGAAATGTGGGGTAAAATCCAGCTAGGGTATATTTGGCTTTAGTTAGATCTGCAACTTATATAACTCAGTCCCAAATGCTAAATGTTGCCTATAATTAGAAAGGCCCACTTTTATAATTGATAGTTAAAATTATTGTAACTGATACTTAATGGGCTTACTTTAGGTATCCTTATAATCAGGAATGAGGAGGCAGCCTGTTTATGTCTTTCAAAGTAAGCTTCTCAAAAATTGTCCCTTTAAGAAAATAAGGTCACTTTATGAAGCATGATTCTCTCATGTTCTACTTTGTTAAATGACATAGTTTGTAAGTTTTCAAATTGCCATCTGCATTCTATAATTAGAGCAGTATATTTTTCTTCCAAGCATTTGACAAATTAAGGATCCCAAGGTCTCAAACATAACTTTTCACAGCATGTGCATAATGCTGGAAGCTTCTGTGTATATCAAGAGGAGGATAGGCCATTAGTAGGAAAAACAAGATTAAAAAAAAGAGAGAGGACTAGGCTTGGGGTAAAAATACGTGAATTAAAATCATGGCTCAGCCATTCACTAGTGTGGGGAATTCTCTGACCTCCTCTGGGCCTCTGTTTCCAGTTGAGAAATGGGGACAATAGGAAAGGCAAGAAGGGGGTCTGAAAGGGAGGAGGGTCCCGTTCAACAAATATTTTCCTGAGTTTGTCATGTGTCAGGTCCTTCCTAAATGTAGATGAGACAGAGACAGAGAAAGGTAGGATGAAGCCCAGCGCTCAGGGAGTCTGTAAGACAGGAAAATAGGGATAATTACATTGTACTATAGAGAGAGAAAGTATGTGAAAATAAGCATGGGGGAGTGACCAAAGATAAATGGATAATCATTTCTTTATTCATTCATTCAACAAATATTGATCGATTACTTCTTATGTGCCAGAGACTAAAGATGCTAGAGATTCTCCATTGAATGGAACAGTGCATGCCATTTCATTCATGAGAGGGGCACAGGTTATGAGGAAGAACAAAGAAGACATAGGAAATAGAGAATCAGATCTGGGTAGGAGACCCATCACTGCTTTAGATGTGTTGGCTTGAGAAAGCCTCTGTAATAAGAAGATCCTTGAGCCAACACCTGCAGGAGGTGAGAGAGGAACCAGGTGCCAGGCAGTGTGACCTACAAGCCCTATAAGCCCTGAGGTGGGATGTGCTTGGGGAGAGGCGGGAAATGAGAATGGGACAAAATATTTTAGGGCCTTATAGCCCATAGTAAGGATGTCAGATCTTACTCTCTGTGTATTGGGAATCACTAGGTGGTTTTAGACAAACAGTGACATGATCTGACTTAAATATTTTGAAAAGATTACCCTGACTGCATGTGTGAGGCAAGGAGGTGGGTGGGAGAGAAGGTGAGAAGCTGGGCAGACAGCAGATGCCATGACTCCCAAAGCAGAGGGTATTTTCCTTCAGGATGTAATGCAGTAGCTAAAGAGAGGTGGTCAGAAGCCAGGAGCATGCTAAGCCATCCCTTGCCCTGTGGAAACACCTATGCAAGAAAGTACAACACCTCTTCATTTGCCTAGAGAAAAACAGTGCTCTCAGGGTGTAAGAGTTCAGTTGATACCACGAGATAGCGCCCATGACAAGGACGTACATGGGGGAACTAGAGGGGAGTCTGGTAACCACATAACTGATTTTTCCAGGGAGCAGGAGGTTTTGGAAGGGAGGGAAGTAGAAGGAGGTAGAGAAACACAGTACAAAATGTGGATGAAAAACACTTGAGGGAGAATAGCTGGCCAGAGGAGCTTCCATATTTCAGTACTGACAATATATAGCTGGGGCAGAACAGCTAGTGGATATAAGTGGGAGTCAAGCTCCTCTGTGGCCACATCACCTTTCCATGTGGCTGCAAGGGGGGAAGCTGGCAAAGGCAACCTCTTGGTGAATGCTGTTTAAAAGGTACTTATTTATAATTTTTCCTACTATATAAAAATTATTCAATGTAACAATACCACTTCTAGAAATTGATTATCTCAAATAGTTAAGGATATGTGCAAATAGTTAACTGAAATATATATAATACAGCATTATTAATAATAAATTAATTTTTAGAGTTGAGGTATCCAGTAGTATATACACACTGGTAGATATTGTATGTCTTTCTAATAAGATATTATATATACATTTACAAGCACATTGCACAAAGATATTTAATAATATGGGAACTATTCATGATACATTGTTAAGTGATCAAAACAAGTCAAAAACAATATTATATTTATATTATATTATCCCACTTACATCTGAGGGGTCTCCATTATCTGAAATTTTCTTATCTCAACCCTATGGTTCAAGAGAAATGAAAAGTTATTGTTGGGGTGTCTGGGTGGCTCAGTCGGTTAAGTGTCCCACTCTTGATTTTGGCTCAGGTCATGATCTCAGGGTCATGGGATCGAGCGCACTGTGGGGCTCTATGTTGGGCGTGGAGTCTGCTTAAGATTCTCTCTCTCCCTTTCCCTCTGCCCCTACCCATCCCCCAGTGCTCGTGAGCACAGGCACCCATGCTCTTTCTCTCTCAAAAAAAAAGTTATTGTAATATAAAATGGTTGATTAATAAGCTACCTCAAAAAGTAGTCCTTGCTTGAATATCCCTCCCTGTTCAACACCGATACTTATTGCAGTAGTGTCCTGATTGATAGAAAGTTGATTTTTGGATGTTATAGATATCTAAAAATGACCAGAAAAGGGACCAAATGTGTTTGTCAGTTATTGTAAACAATAAAAGAGGAAATAGAGGTTCTATATTATAGAACTATAATAGAGTTCTGCTATTCGCCAGTTTCAGTCCCAGATGAAATTCTCCCTACATTCTGTCCTTCATGATGGTGTAGACACACTAACGCAGGTTCCTCCTGGACTTGACTCATCTGTAGGCTTCCCATTGTTCCAGTATCACGGACATGCAAGGGACTGGGGACGGGTCTTTAGGTAAAGGCAGAACAAGATGGGTATAAAGCCAATTGTAACAGACTTGCATTGTGATGAGAGTTCAGATCTTCTGAGTCCTGCTGGACCACCTTTTTCTTATCCCCAGGGAAGTATAATGTGAGAATTAAGAGCTAGACTCTGGATCAGACTTCAAATTCTTATTAATCAAATGCACTTGGACTGTTAGTTATTCTCTTCAGTCATCTATAAAATGGGGTAAAAAATATTTAGCTGTTTTATAGGATGGATGTGAGTCTTCAGCAAGATGGAATGTGTCAGGTGCTTAGAACAGGGCTAGGCACACGTGAGGCTCTAATTTTATATTAGCTACTATCTCCACCACACCCCCACCAATACCATCATCATCCTCACCATTATCGCCCCCCAACCATCAGCAGCAGCATCCTATCAGTAATGGAATTTATAATGCCAACTTTCAAACTGGACTCTCTTAAATGATTTCATTGTTTGATAGGTTTTTAAAAAATCCTATTTAAGCTTATCAGGCATATCACAATCTCTGATAATCTAGTAGCATCTGCTATATCATATAGCTTTATTATTCAACACTTAGCATTCAACAACCATCATTACTCACTAGTTAAAATAATATTTTTATTGACCTGCTGCATTTGCATTTTCATCATTTTAGATAAAACCCCTGAATTTGGATGTTTAAGTTTTCAGAGAATTTGAGAATAGATCCATCAGGATACATAGATTGAAAGTCCTAAACTAGTCCATATCAAAAAGTGTATCTTTCATCTCTGAACCTGTAACCTTCTCTATCTGTCCCCCAAAATCAAGGGAAATGGATGCTCATAATACATTATTCAGGCAGAAGTTGCCCACCCAATAAGTCTTCAACCTTTCTTACTAAAAGAGGCTGTGATTTTGATGTTGAAAGCAATGCACTCACCGAAAAGTCTACCTTTCCTGTCATCCTATGACTATAAGGCTCACCAAATGACCAATTCAGGCCAGTGAGATGTAAATGGAAGTTACTTGGTGGGACTGCCTGGGAAGCACACTAAAAAAAAAAAAAACCTCAACTCACATATTCCTATTTGCCCTTTCTCCTGTTTCCTGGCCAGAATCTGGACTTTAATGGCTAGAACAGCAACAGCCATCTGCTTATCATGAAGCAAACTTAAGAAGGAAGCCACACGCTAAGAACAGCAAAACCAAAAATATAGGGAAACTGAGACCATCAGAGTCACCATACCAGTCAGTCCTAGACTGTGATAGGTTCTACTAACATATTTCCTTTTCATAATAAAAATCTTTTCCTTAGTCTTACAACCAACAAATTAATAAATTTGTGTTAAACACATACTACCTGCCAAGAAGCAATCTTTCAGATTGCTTATAAACTGGCAAGACATTTACAATACAGTGTGCAGTTTCATTATATTAATATATATCAGCAGGCAAAGCCTGAGTATTGCAGTGAAGTTGTAAAGGACCTAGCCAGACTTCCCCAAGGACATCATTGCTACGTATTATCTGTACTTAATATTTAGTAAGAATCAAGCCTGAAATATGCTTCTGTAGGACATCATACTTTTTAAAAATTCTTCCCCGCACCCCACAAAAAAATGCTATTTTCAAATGATAAGGAAAATGCACTTTAGATGATTGTCCCCAAACTACTCATTTCCTGTGAAATGGATTACTATACATAGGAAATGTTATTTTGAACCATAAATGTCTAAAAGCCCAAATTCTCAAAATAAAGTCATATATCTAAAAGTCAACAACATAAAGTTTGTTTTTCTACATACTTTGTGGGCTTTTATAAGCCTACCATGATGCCTTTCAATTTCTGTAATGTTTTAGCTCCCACAAAGAGCCTGAGTCCTTGTGGGCATATTTATCAAGGGAATATTTGTGACTAAAAACAATCCATCTCCAGGGAATTCTCTGCAAAAGTCACAAGGGTGACCTTTAAAGATGAAAGAATTTCCTCAAAATTGTATTTATTTAGTTTGAACATGGCAAAAAAAGGTAAGATATAACATTGACCACAAACCACTGAATTTCCAGAAATAAACATGGGTTTGGGAAAGGCCTGAGGATTATTATTTATTTTTTTTGTCATTGAGTCTTACGTCAAGACAGTCACTGGCTATAGACTTTGGCATCTTTAATATCCTGATGATATAAGCCTAACATTCATTCATCCACTCATTCATTCAACAGTATAATTAGATTCCAGGCACTCTTCTTGGTGCAAAGTAAGGGCAATTAACAAGATAGAACTCACATCCTGAAAAGCAAAATAACATTTCTATGGAAGCAAAAAATAAAATTTCAGGTAGTTCTATGAAAGCGAAGGAATAACATCTTGGTAGAGTGATAAGAGAAAGAGTCTTTCCACAGGAGTGCATTTGTGTGCAGATCTAAATGATGAGCAGTGGTGAGCTTTGCAAAGATCCATAGAGAAAGCACTCCTTGTAGCAGTAATAGCAGGTGCAAATGACCAAAGGTTGGGATGAACTTGAATTGTTCAAGGAGCACAGTGAAAAATGGAGAGATTGGTGAATTAGATTAGAAAGGTACACAGAGATTGAAACATGTAGAGTCTTATTAGCCACGATTAGGACTCCCCATGTGATTCTATTCTATTGGAAAGGTTAGGGACAGAAAGACATGATTTGATTTCTGAAATGTGATTCTGGCTGCTATTTGGGAAATGAATTGAAACAGGACAAGAGTATCAAGCAGAGAAACTGGCTAGGGGACTATTACCATCATCTAGGAAAGAGACCGTGGTGGTTTGGACTGCCCGGAGCTGTGAGGATTGTCTGCTCATGTCTTAGATATTGCATTCACACTTCAAGAATGCTAAAACTAACAAAAACATTGTGCAAAGGTACTGTTATTATTCTAATTTTCTGAGGAGAAAATTGGAGCTCAGAGAGGTTAAAAAAAGTTGCAATTAGCAGACTCTACGCTGAGTCAGTCAAATTTCAAAGACTGTGCTCTTAAGTGCTATATTATCATGACTTCAAGGAAGCGGTTATTGTAGATTTTCATGCGAGGGATGATGGGAATGAAGGCCATAGTCTTGGGATGTGGGAGTATCTGACTCTCATCTAGGGGGACATTTTGCTCCACAGGCCTGTTGAGAACAGGGAAGGATCTGAGAGTTTTATCCTACTTGCAAGTGAACAGTTTCATATACGCTGTCAGAAGACACGAGGCTCCTGGGTAAGAGACAAAGGACTTTTTTCTGCACAGCAAGCAGCACAAGCTTCAAGTCCCTCCTTGCCCTCCAAGTCCTGCGGGAGAGGATAAAAGGAGGCTTTCAAGCAGAGGGGTCCAGGTGGATTTGTATTGCAAGTGAGGGACATTAAGCTCAGGGAATGCATTGCTGTTACAGTAAACTAAGCAAGCCTGCTCGCTATCTGGGGGGAGATGTCACCACAGCCCTCAAAGTTGCTCTCTATTGATGGAACCCTAAAAGCTGACCTGAGTAAAGAGCAGGCAGTTGGGGCCTTACATTCTGGTCATTATTTTCAGCAGTGATGCATAGGAACGCTCACGGCCTGTGGTGGCCTCCTCTTCCCCTACCAGCTCATCCCAATGGGAACAAAGCCATCCCTCCTCAGGACTGACACAGGAAGTTGTCCCAGATTTAACCCTTACACTGTTGTAGAAAGAGATAGGGACATGCGTAAGAAATCAGAGCACTGGTGTAAGGGTTTTGAATGATTTGGGCAGCAAGTAAGCGAATGTTCACTTGTCGGGATCTTGGAGGAGGGTTTCATTTTCTCACATAAAATGAAATTCTGGCAACAGGTGATTTGTTGGTGATGGTTCGGTGGCTCCACAATATCTGGCCTCCAGATTAGCATCCCTGCAGTCTTCTGAACTTTCCACTTACCGTTACAAGATGGACCTGACTCTTCTGAGCATGGAGTCCTTCGCCCAGTTATTTCCAAAGCAAGGGCCAGTGGCGTAGGGCATTTCCTTTCCAGTGCGTCTTCTTGTCAGGGGTGAAAACTCGCATCCTCCCAGGTCCCCAGGGGATTTCTATTTATATCTCAAGGGCCACACCTGGGTCCCGTGACCACCTGGGTCCCGTGACCACCTGGGTCCCGTAACCACCCCTAGATTGTGGTCTGCTCCTCTCTCTCCTGAGAGGCCTCTGCCAGGTATTTGAATACAATCGAGGTTTTGTGAGGAAAAAAGGAAGTGTTGGCCTTTGGGTTGGCACACTTCCACCCCCATTTACTTTCTGGCATTTAGACCTGGGCGCTGGGCAAGAAGGATGACCTGGAATCCCACAATCACTAAAGCAAGCAGTGGCTTTATAGGTGGTTTCCCACGGGTGACAATGAAGAGGGATTTTGTCATTCATGCCAGCCCGGTTTGGAGATGGACACAGAGCCTGCCAATTAACTTGGCAAAGAATTCCACTTCAGTGAACTTTAAATAAAGAGCACAAAGGAGGACAAATGGGAATTATTTTATAATCTGACTCAAGCCCTGCATGTTCCTGAGTCACTGAATAGAACGAGGACAAGGTCTTGTCGGCATATGCTGTCAACGGGCCGAAAGCAGAAGGAAGTGGAGAGAAAGCTGTTTGTATGCCTGGAACCTGTCACAAAAATCCCAAACAAGCAAAATGAATGCTACGTTTCTCAGCGGGGAACGTAGCCCAGGACACAGCCCGGCCTGCTTGCTCGCAGGTTGAGTCCGCGTCCAATTTCCTCCTTTTAATAATATTCACCATATTGACAGTCATTTGCAGGTTTTTAAGTTCTGCCTATGTTCCCACTGAAATCATCCTTCCTTGTTGCCTCCCTGAGACCTCGTTCAAGAAACACCTGAGCTAAGCAAGACAGCAAACACATAAATGAAAAAAAATTTTTAATTGTGCATTAATCAGAACACATCTCTGGAAATTTCTCCAGGCTCTTGCACGTAAAGCACTGTACCCATTGAAATGACAGTGGCAACAGTAGGGAATTTATTGTAAATTGGAATTGGAATCATAATCATGGGATATTTTTCATTGAGAATTAGGTTACACTGTTAGGTATGTAATATGTGGTTTTAAGGTTTTAAAAAAATAACTCTTTGGTTGTTGTAGGTTTACTTTTTTTTAGGGGGGGAGACTTGACAAACGCAGCACATTTATCACACAAGGAGTCATTATTATAATTGATTAGCCATCCTAGGTGTACCTAGAACTATGAATATGTTTTTATATGGACAGCTCTGTGTGTGTGTGTGTGTGTGTGTGTGTGTGTAGGAAAACTTAAACAGACATCACAGATGGATCCTATAGGCAACTGGTTCAAATTTTGGCCCCCAAAATAATAATATATTTTCAACCAGATAATTATCATTATAGATCTGGTGTAGCCTGGTGGGGCTCAGAGTATGGTTCTGAAGTCAGACTCTGGGGTTTCAATTCTCACTCTGTCATTTGAGCTTGGGGAAGTTACTGAATTTCTCTGAGCCTCAGTTTCCTGATTTATAGATTGAGTTAATAGCAAATACAAGAGTCATATTTATAGCAATAATGAGAATGATGGTGATGATAGCAGCTAACAGTAATTAAGGGACCGGTACTGTTGTAAGCACTTCCGTGTTCACTCATTTACTGTTATTAATACTAATGATTATAAGGATTTGTGAGGATAAGATGCAATATGTACCTAATACAGTAAGTACTTCATATGCTGTAAATATTTTAAAACATGTATTAGCCAGAATAATATTAATTGAGTAAATGAATTAGGCATGTCAGTCAAAAGGGAGCAGACCAATTATACTCCTAGACCGAGCCAAAGAACTCCAGGCTATATTAGTTATTTATTTTGAGAGGCAATGCCAAGGTGTTGTGGGCGAAGGATTTTAAAGTATATCCTGCCCTACCAGAATTCACAAAACACATTAACGGCAAGGGATCCCTTATCTAGATTCTTTTAAACTAGAGCCTGAAAGATTTCCACATGTTTGTGTGTCCATCTGCACATTTCTAGCTAGAACCTCAAGAGTTTAATTAAATATTTGCACAACAGACATTTTCAAGAATGTTTGGGGAGCACAGTTATACTCCCTGCTGCCATTGCAGATCAGCTCCTCACCCGGTTGGCGGTGTTCCTTTCTGGGCTTGGCACACAGTGGCACTGAGCACATCCAAGGACACCAGCACTCACCATGTGAAAGGTTCCGATGGGCTTTCTGTGCCTCCTGGTGTCAGCAGAGTTGTTAAGCCCTCCCCTGTTGACTTTTTATTAAAGAACAGGGAAAACTGTCTACCACCATTCATTCATTCATTCATTCACTCGTCCATTCTCCAAAGAGCACCCAGAGAGGTCTATGAAGAAAGCAAAGCAGATCGCAAACATTCTTAAATGTTGGAAAGCTTGAGCAGTTTCTTATGCATCGGATGAAACCTTGTCCCCTTACCTTGGGCATGAACCCCACAGGCCTTTGTCCTCATTTTGCATTATGAGCCCTGTCTCTCTGCTTCAGCCCCATCTGTCTTACTGTGTCTCATTCAAGGAGCCAGACTTACCAAGCTTTAAGGCCTTTCCATTCCCAGTGTGCTCTTGTCTACCTTTTCCATGAGGGGCTCAGCTCCAACACTTCCACCTCATGGAGGCTCTTCTTATGGACCCCGCTTAAAGGAACTCTCCCCCAGTGCCTGCAACAGTGCCAACACATAACAGGTGCCAGTAGTTAATTAATTTAAATCACATGAATTATGCTTCTACTGTGTGCAAATTATTCCCTTTTAAAGAAAATATGTAGGTGTATAATTAAACCCAGGGAGGCCTCATGAGATTATAGCTGATCTCTTGGAAGAGAGACAGTGTTAGTGATGGGTAATATCTGGGATGGCGTGCTTCTGTTTAAATGGGCACAGGAGTCGGGCAGGGAAACAGTGTTTGAAGTCAAGCTCATTTTTAAAACAGGAGAAAGAGTGAGAGATGTGGCCCAACTCAAGAGTCATGCCCCCACCTAAAATAATTCGAATTCAATTTAAAACATAAAAACAAAAACTGTAGCCTTTGCCCCCGATTCAGCTGACTGGTTTCTAGTCCTTGATGCGGTGCTTAATCTGCCAAATGCTCTCCTACACAGTCTCCGTATTTTCTTCTGTTTGACATCCGTAATAGCCCCGTGAAGAAGGTACTGCAATTGACATCATTTTCATATGCGGTACTTTACCTTTAGAGATCAAGGCAGACTTTCTCTGTAAAGGGCCAGATAGTACATATTTTAGGCTTGGTGGCTCTCGGGTCTATTTCAACTCTTAGGCTCTGACTTCCTGGCCCAGAAGCAGCCAGAGTCATCAGCTAAACAAATGGGTGTAGCTGTGTTCCAATAAAACTTTGTTTACAAAACAAGTAGTGGGCCGGATTTAGCCACGTACAGTCTGCCAACCTCTCTTACAGAAGGAAGGAAATTTGCCTGCATTTCAATAGCAGCCAAGTGGCAGCTAGGGTCTGAACTCAGGTTGTCCTGATTCCCGAATGCTAGGTTTCAAATACTGCATTTCCATACTTACTGCCCCTCCTTTCTGCTGCCCCATCTAGTAGGTCAGGGTCACCACAGTTTTTTAATAACTATAATGAACATAGTGACTGCTTACTACACACCAGGCATTATCAAAGGGATCTATGTATATACTCAGGGATTTGATCCTTATGGTGTTGAAGGAAGAAGCCAGTACTCAATATCTGAAATAAAAAGCTGAATTTTTCACTTGCTAGGAAGGGAGAACTGTTCTGGTTTCCTATGTTTCTGAACAAGCAAGAGAGCTGAGCCTTTAACGGTTGGTTTGGGGACCTGGGGAGTTCAAGGATTGGTGGGCTTTCAGAAGCAGAGTTGAGGGATTGGTCACCTTTAGCTCTCCAGGTCTGCCTAGTGTCTGAGGCTGAGTTGCTGTGGATAGTTGGAGATGGATTTAAAACCACTTCCGGTGATTCCTTGCTCCTAGTATGGACAGGGTCAAAATACCATCAGCATTTTTCTCTCTTGAGTTTGGATACTAAGAACTTTTTATGCTTACAGCAGTCCTGTGAAGGAGATACTCTTCTTATCCCCCACTTAATGTAGGAGGAAACAGGGCATATAGAGGTTATGTGACTTGCCCAGGGTCCTAAGGCTGCTGAATGGAGGAGCCAGGATTTTAAATCTGAAAGTCTGAATCTATATTCTCTGCTCTCCAAGTGGACCTCTTCTGCCTCCTGTGTCATATATTTGCTTTCATGAGAATTACAGGTTGGTCACTTACGGGCATGTCAACGAAATCCTCGTTCGAATCTATCCATTTTATTCATTTCAGCTCATCATTCGCTCTCATCTCCATTCCCTCTATTAGGTAACAAATGGCCACTTAAAAAAGAACAGCCACAAGGCCAAATTCCTTGATGTGAAATGCAGTGCCATTTAAGGTAATCGCTCCTAATACTTTGGCTTCTAACTGAAAAGTCAGACTTGCTTTTGCTAAAAGGTTAATAAGCAGAAATCTTGACTTCACAGTACATCAGGACAGATAAATGAGTATGTGAAAGATAATGCAAAATTACAGCCTACTTTAACCCTACTGGGTTTGTTCTTGACTCTTAGACCAGCCTTACAAAAGGTTAAATGGAAAATTAAGGGAAAGACAAGTCTGTCTCTCTGCAAATTCTTGTTCCACCTTCTACAACTCACAAGACTCAACAGTTCATGGCCAATATTTACAGCAGAACTAGGAGAATTATAACTAGAGAGTTGTAATAGTCTCCTACCTGACCACAGACTGATTCAGAGGACAGAAGATGTGGACTTCCTTCTGTTTTCATGAATAACTTGCAAAATCCTGGGAAATGGGTTGAATCTGTCCCTATGTATTAGTTTCCTAAGGCTGCTCTAATAAAGTACTGCAAACTGTGTGGGTTTAAACAACAGAAATTTATTGTCTTACAGTTCTGGAGACCAGAAGTCTGAAATCAAGGTGTTGGCAGGGCCACACTCTTTCTGAAGACTCTAGGGGAGCATCCCTCCCTGCCTCTTCGGGCTTCTGGTGTTTACCAGCAGTCGTTAGCATTCCCAGGCTTATAGATGCATCACTGCAATCTCTGCCTCTGTCGACACATAGGTTTATTCCCTGTGTTTCTGCCATGAGTCTCTTCGCTTCTTCTAAAGCCACCAGCCATATTGGCTTAAGAGCCCACTCTACTTTACTTTGACTCATCTTCACTAATTACATTGACAATGACCTAATTTCTAAATAAGGTCCCATTCTGAGGTCCTGGGGGTTGGAACTTCAGCATATCTTTTGTCAAGGGACATAGTTCAACCCATAACACTAGGATTCCATGTTCTCATTGGTTTTGTGATAGGATTGCTTTCTTCATAGGGGTACTGCAGGGCGGATAATGTGATTCAAGTCCTTTGAGGAAAAAGTACTCTGTAATTATTAAACATATCACTGACAGATTAATCGAAAAGATGAGGACTTATTCATAGGATAGGCTTTATGAAGTCTAGAATTCTTTTTTTACACACCCAACCAACTTCCTTTTTACAGGAGCTGAGCTCCCCAAGGTGTATTCTTGCCAGAACAATAAGTAACTTCAAAATAAGTGAGGTATACACAAAAGGATGATAATTTCTGACCTAGATGTGATTCTGCAGCAAGTTTCAGAAATTGCTTCCTTTATGTATGGACTGGACACTTCTTAAGAGAAAACCAGTTTCTCCCCTGAGATGCAAAAGATTGTTTCTTCTATTTGTTCTGGAAGAAAGGAAGTTTTCATCAGCCTGGACCATTCATATTTGGCTTTTTCACTGAACTTGTAGAAATGAATGTCAATTCAGACAGTAATTTTATGGAGATACAGAAAGGATGCTCAGACCTCTTGAGAAGTAAAGTTGGCATGAGAGTGGGAAACAAAAAGCTCCCATAATCTTGTTTGGGGTTTTGTTGCTCATTCACTCATTTGTTCAACATAAATATAGAGGCCATGGATGTCAGGCATGGACAAGGGAGATGCAAAGATGTATAAGATGTGGTCCCTGCCCTTGGGAGCCCACAGGGAAGTAGAGAAAGCATGTCAAGAAATAGAATAATATGATAAGTTCCATCAAAGAGGTTATTTCCAAAATGCTGTGGATACAACTGATGCCATTGAAGGAAATCAGGGAAGGTTTTCTTGAAGCAGAAACAACACAAGCAGGGAATGTGATTGTGCAAAGGCCAAGCGGTATAGGTCCTGTATGATGTCCTCTGTGGCTGGAGAGTAGAGTGTGAGGCGTGTTCAGGGACCATATCATAAATATTTAAACTCGGTCATCAAAAAGTAATAATTTTCTTTTATTTTCTTAATGCTAATTTTTCTTCATTTAAATTAATCTCATCTTGGGGGCACCTGGTTGGCTCAGTCGGTTAAGCATCTGCCTTCGGCTCAGGTCATGATCTCAGGGTCCTGGGATGGAGCCCCGCGTTGGGCTCCCTGTTCAGTGGGGAGTCTGCTTCTCCCTCTCCCTCTGCCACTCCCTCTCACTGATGCTCTCTCTCTCTCAAATAAATAAATAAAATCTATTTAAAAAAAATCTCAGCTTGTTATATAAAACCTAAAGCAGCAGAAAGTATAATATGGAAATTAAAATCACCTTTAATCTCTATAGCCAGAGATAAATTTTTTTGTGTTTTATGAATGTCCTTCAGTCTTTTTAAAAATTATTCAATGAATTTAATATAATGTATTTATTTTAATTTTAGTTTATTATAATGTTAAGGTATACATACTTTTGTCTGTCTCTCTCTTTTTTCATTTAACATTATACCGTGGACTTTATCTGGAAGAAATTTTTTCTACATAGTGTTGTTATATATCTACATTAAAACCCTGGTACTCTGGTAACAAGCAGAGGTTCTACAATCTAGGAGAACATCAAGATGGCTTAGAACTACCGTTCCTCGCTGCCAAATTGTTGTTTGTTTGGTTTTTTTTAAGATTTTATTTACTTATTTGACAGAGAGAGAGATAGCAAGAGAGGGAACACAAGCAGGGGGAGTGGGAGAAGGAGAAGCAGGCCTCCCGCTGAGCAGGGAGCCCGATGTGGGGCTTGATCCCAGGACCCTGGAATCATGACCTGAGCCAAAGGCAGACGCTTAACTGACTAAGCCACCCAGGCGCCCCAAATTGATTGGTTTTGATCTGTTTCAACTCATTATGTGATTCACAGAAATCAAATAACCGGCTCCTTTTTTTTTTTTTTTTTTTTAATGAAGGGGCATTTTGAGTGATAAATGAGAAAGAACGTGTCTTGAGAAAGAAGATGTAGATGAGTAAAAATGTCAGGTTTTAAGCAGAGTACTTATTTTCTAAAAACAAGCATTTCTCTTTATTTAAACTTCCAGTCTGAGCTTGCTAACCCCGTGATGCTTTAAGCCTAAGACCTGCACAACCCGCATCATTACAAGCCCCACAAGCTTTGTTGACAATATAATAACCATCTCAAATCATCTGTCTGGAGAGCAAATCTTGGCTCAAAATAGCATATCAGATTTTTAAAATTTATCCTTGAAATAATAATAATACCATTAGGCTGGATCAAAACAGGCCCAGTGGACATGAAATGAAAACTCTGCACAGGAGTGTAGGCTTGTACAATATCCTCTAGGCTTTGTCTAATTCTAAGATGGTTGAATGCTTTTAATGTGAAAAATCGGTAGTTTGTTGCCGTTTCAACAGTATTTAATAACATCCACAAATTCCACTAAACCAGAGAGTTCACAGTTAAGGGAATCAGAATGATTTTTTATTTTGTCTTAAATTAGAGGCTGTCAACTATTTTTAAATTCATCGTGTCACAGTGAACTAACAATATTCATCTATGATGGGAAAAAAAAAACAACAACAAAACCTTGAGTATCTAGAAGGAAAAACCAAATTATCTCTAAGGAAACAAAAGTCAGGTCAGCTCCAACCTTCCCTTCTGGGAAAGAGGATTAGGAAGCACTGCCCATTATTGAAAGGTAATTTTTGGGAAAAGGTAAAATCACGACTTACCTACAGACATCCAAATGAACACATGTTCAAGATTTTATTTTAAGCATACGAAGGACCCAGACTGATGTTATGATTGGTTCAAAGGGAAAGTCCAAACAGCAGAGATTTATCTAGAGTAAAGAGATGTTGAGATGAGCTGTAGCCCAAGACGAACACTGTGTTTCCCAAAGGGTAGGAGTGAAGACAGTTTGGACCTCTCCCACATGAAGACACACTTTGCACACGTCTCAGTGATCTACAGCTGCAGAGTCAGAAGAGCTGGAATATGCTAACTCAGAGAGGGTGCTGTAGACCTGTGGAGGCTTCCACTGAAGCCCAATTTTTTATGCCGTGATGTATGAATCCACCTCTCACTGCCCTGTTGTCTTTTATTTCCCATTGCCAGTCTTTTGCAATATTAAAACCCAGAATCCAATGAAATGAAGTCTACAGATATAGGAGGGGGAAAAGAAAAGATAAAAAAAAAAACAAGAATCTAGGCCCAAACCATCACTCTTACTGCTTAAGGGCAGTGGACACTTCCCATTGCGCTGTAAACTCCATTTTCCCAGACATCCACTGTTAATGATAGACCCTGGTTTTTGAGACTTGAAGCTTTTACAATTACTAGAGCACTCCTTAAAAAGAAAATGTATATAAGTTTTTGAATACAGAATTAGATAAAGAGCAAATATTTACTTAGAATGAGAAAATAAATATGAAATAAAAAATGATTAAAATTCATAAATCACAAATGACTTAAAAGCTGATTTAAAAAAAAAAGCCATGTATGTCCAAAGTGCAGCAAAAGAGCATAGAATTTATTTTCTTGTTAACTGAGTCATGCCTCTGTAGTTCCTTTTTCCCTACATTTTTTATGGATCTAACTTCTGATCATTCTATCATGTAATAATGATTTCATAATTTTATTTCTAGAGGGAAAATGGAAAGATAATTCAGTCTTTTTTCTACAATGGTTGGCTATTTCTGTTCTGAGAGTCATTTTGTATGCTGTTTTGTCTAGATCCATAAGACTTCATCAAGGCAAGATGTGTCAGATAAGCTGAGATGTGATTTAATATGCTTCTACTTGATTTTTGTGTCTTACACACTATGAATTCAGGGATTCTGAAGTGCTGTTTCTCAGAATTCCCATCAAGAAGAATGAAAGTGTATGGTGTGTTTGTTGTTACTTATGCTATATTATCAAGTGGATTCTCAATGATAGAGACCTTTGGTGTCAGAATTTTTCATAGGTGGTCATCTGACTCTGAACAGTCCAAGCCTTGTTTCCCATCCATGGCCCACATCCTTGTGAGGTCAGGAACATGTGTCCACTTTGATCCCACTTCTGTCCTTGCATCTTTGTTCCTTTATGAGGGAGAGCCAACCCAGTAGTCCCTGAGAATCTCTCAGGAAGTAATTCCTACACCAGAACAGTAAGCAAAATGTTAACTGAACACACCAATGATTATGAACCACAAACCTATATCCCACTAAAACCAAAAACACTGTGTCTTAAATTCATCTTTCTCTTAGCCAGATCCAATCACTTTAATACCACCTGATGACAGGGATGTGTAATAAGCAGGAAGTTGGTGGGGAAGGAAGCATTCTAACTTAACTGTGCTTAAACACCTCACTCACAAAATATAGAAAAACACAAAAATATGTGTCTGTGTAAACATATTGCTAGTAACCCTCCCTCATTCCTCACTATATCCCCAGGGTCTTGACCATTACCTGGATTATAATAGGCACTCAATAAATCTCTGCTTAATGATTTAAAAAAATGCTTAAAAAAGCAGTATGAAAGGAAGGATATATTTATGGGAGGTTTTTTGGTGCCCTCAGGGGATGCTTGTACATATAGAAAATACTATTCAAGAGGTTTTTTTTAAAAAATAGTATTCAATTTTTTGAAGTTACAATTATAAAAGAAAAACTAAAAACTAGCTCTCCAGCTTTAAGTTTAGCTGTGAGCTCGATATATTTTAAATCCAGCTGATATAGTAATCACTTTTACAGGATCTTTGACAAATATTTCGTTTCTTTTACAAGCTTAAATGGCTCAAATATTTTAAACAGCTTTTATAAATTTAACATATTCACTTTCCTTAAGTGTCCCCCAAGAGACTAGATTAATAAAAACCATCTTTCTGAATAGTTACCAAGTCTTTTTAATTTATGAATATTGAAACTCACAAAAATTTAAAGTTTTAATTCTCTTAATATGTTTCAAATGCATACATATAAAGTGCATACAAATGTATTATTTACAGAAACTATCAATATTATGGTTTTGTTACTCTCTAATTTTTTGGATTTAATTTTGAAGTTTAAGAAATCTATTCCCATTTAAGGAATACAGTTATCATTCCCACGACCCAGAATGATCCGTGAGCAGAGGCTTCACCCAGAGACTCTGCAGACTACCCGTGGCTACCCTGCTGGGGCTCACTGAGTTCTACTTTAATTTCCTCCTCCTGTTTTTGTAACTCCAGGATGTGGCTGAGTAGCCTATTGCCCTAAATTCAAGTCACACACATTTACTAATTCATGTCTATTCACAGGCTCTGTGACTCTCACCCAAGTTGGTCACTTGATTTAATTTTGCTTTTGCTTTTTCCTTCCATCTTAAAAGCACATGACATTGATCTTTGCTGACTCAGACTTATGCATTTGATGGAATTTTAAAAACCTAGGATTAGAATTTCTACCCAAGGATAAAGACTTGTCAGTTGGATGAGCTTGTTTTTTAAATATATATTCTCAAATTCGTACCACCGATGGAAATGTTGATAATTATATCCGGTTGAATTTTGTATACTTCACATGGCGTTTGTCTGATTTGCATTTAAACTCATGAGGTCATTCCACTGGCAGCAAATGTAAGTACCTTTCCTAAAAATAAAATCAAAGACCCCCTCCTGCTATTCATAAGAATGTGTCAAAGAATTTCAGAGGAGGAAAATGACAGTCAAAAAAACTGCCATTGATCAAAATAGGTGCAATTTAATTAAATATGATAGTAATAGTGAACACAAAATTTAAAAATAACTTTGTTTTGCTTGCCCATATTATTATATTATTTCTTTAAAGTTTTTATTTAAATTCCAGTTAGTTAACATACAGCACCAGGTGATGTATGGAATTGTTGAGTCACTATATTGTACATATGAAAAATAACTCTTGATTGACAAGGTGCGGGAAAAAGATGAATAATAGATCTGTGAATTGAAAATCTCAGATTATACAGATACACTATAATACTAGAAGAAGGAGGATGGGAATGATATAAAACAATGTGCTAAATTTTCCATCATAGATGTTATATGCTTATAAAACCTAATACAAAGGTCAAAAATAATTATTCAAAGAGCACGTGTGTTGTAAACTCCTTACCATCTTTATCATTATAATCTTATATCATATATCATAGTAACAAAAGCCAGAAAGGGGAGGCTCTAGGGGAAATAAAAATTGCTTAATTTTTTATCTTGTACAAATTGTTAGACTTTCAAAAATAGATTTAAATGTATTCACAAAATTGTAAAATTAATAGCCAGAGGGAATAAAAAGAGGATAGTGTTGACTGCTGACTCCCCAGAGAGACCATTTAAATAACCTACAGATCAAGCAAAGCCAAGTTTATTGTTTATTGCAGTAAGGGACAGCAGAGTCTCTGTAACATCTCTAGAGGGGAAAGTCAAAAGTGGACGTCTGTGAGGTTTTTGTGGTCTGATTTAAGGTGGATCTTTCAGTGCAGGGACCTCATTGGGATTTGGCAAAGTTTGTGATGTCGTTGAGGACTGATGGATGTGGGAAGGTGAACATCTTGAAGTAAGTCTTTCAAGAATAAACAATAATTTGATGAATCCACTTGAGCAATCTATTGTTTAGTAGGAAGAAGAGACTATTGTTCCTTGTACTGAAAGGAACAAGGGGAATAGTCTATTGTTTAGATAAATGGATTTTCGGTAAATTCTTCAAGCAAACAATATGGTTATTTGCAACTTCATTTTTCTGGGCAAGAATTTCCTGGCATAATAAAGTCATGGTAATGTAGAGAGTAAAGTGTGTTGATGTAGATAATAGCCATTGTCAGCAACTTTTTTTTATATCAGCATTATTAAAATTAAAAAGAAAATACAGCTTATATATAAAATGGGGGAAGATGAAATGTAAACGGAGTATAAAATCGGAAAACAAAAATTAAGAGGGCATGAGGAAGATCAAACTCACCAGTAAATGTTAAGAATGAAAATTAATTACATTATCCAGTGAAAAGGTGCATTCAATCATATACTAACTGGAGATGAACATACTTTAACATGATACCTATAGGTGAAGAATAAAAGATGGGCAGTGATGTCTCTGACTATCACAAAAACATCAAAAGGGTGTATTATATTAATCTAAGACATTAGATTTCAAGGCACAATTTATTGACGTGAAGGAAGCTCGTTTCATTTTGGTGTTACACAAATCAACGAAAAATGCAGTCATGGAATTTTATGCGCAAAATAAAAGGGCACCGAAATATATAAATCAGAAATTTTGAGGGCAGAACGTAGGAGAAAGAGGAATTAAGGAAGAGTGTGTAATTTAGGGTTAGGGCAGTATGAGAAGCCAGGTATTGAGAGAGTGAGTCGGGGTGGGGTGTGGGGAGGGGTCGCAGAGGTGTGGAGGGAAGATGAAAGACTGCCAAAGGGTCAGGGGAATGGCCTCCCGAGTCTAATGTGAGAAAGCAAAGTGTAAAGTGATGCCATTTTGAGTATCACAGAGTTGTGGGGTCCAAGGAGAGAATGAACGTACAAGAATTCAGGATTCCTGGGGCGCCTGGGTGGCTCAGTCCGTTAAGCATCTGCTGTTGTTCAGGTCGTGATCCTGGGGTCCTCGGGCTCCCTGCTCAGTGGGGAGTCTGCTTCTCCCTCTCCTTCTGCCCCTCCGCCCACTCATGTTCTCTCTCTCTCTCTCTCTCGCTCACTCTTCCTCTCTCAAATAAATAAATAAATCTTAAAGAAAAAAAAAAAAGAATTCAGGATTCCTGACAAATCCACTGGTATTCAGACCCAGATGGAAATGCAGATTCCATTCAAGAGTGCAAGCAGAGTTTCTCTGGGAGCAGACAGACAGAATTAGGATCTCGAATGTAATTGGAATCGAAAGTGGTGACGCATGTGACCTGGCAGGCCACCTTTTCTTATTTTCTGTGGCCCACCATGGAGCAACTCTAGGGTGGAGCTTATGATGAGTGAAAGTATTACTGAAAAGTATCAGTCAGTGTCCCAGGCTTTAGGAACCTCTAGCAGAATAGGCAAGCCCCAAACTGATCTGAACGTAAGGATAGTGGCTTTGGGCTTAGCTGGAATTTCAGCAGTATTGGGATCCCAGCCTGTGTACGCTCAGCTGATGATACCTTCCTCTGTTCCATGCCCCCTGGGGGACAGGAAGATGGACAGGTGAGTATAGACAGTTTCAGCAGAATCAAAACCACATTACTTATTTTATTTTATTTTATTTGTATTTAAATTCAATTAGCCAACTTCTGGTACATCATTAGTTTCAGATGTAGTGTTCAATAATTTAGCAGTTTTGTATAACACCCAGCGTTCACTCCATCAAGTGCCCTCCTTCATGCCCATCACCCGGTTACCCCATCCCCCCACCAACCTCCCCTCCAGCAACCTCCAGTTTGTTTCCTAGAGTTATGAGTCTCTTATGGTTTATCTCCCTCTCTGATGATTTCCCATTCTGTTTCCCCTCCCTTCCCCTACAGTCCTCTGTCCTGTTTCTTATATTCCACATGTGAGTGAAACCATATGATAATTGTCTTTCTCTGACTGACTTATTTCGCTCAGCATAATATCCTCCAGTTCCATCCACGTTGATGCAAATGGTGGGCATTCATCCTTTCTGATGGCTGAGTAATATTCCATTGTATATATATAAGCCACATCTTCTTTATCCATTCGTCTGTCGATGGACATCTCGGCTCTTCCATAGTTTGGCTATTGTGGACATTGCTGCTATAAACATTGGGGTGCAGGTGTCCCTTCGTATCACTACATTTGCATCTTTGGGATAAATACCTAGTAGTGCAATTTCTGGGTCGTAGGGTAGCTCTATTTTTAATTTCTTGAGGAACATCCATACCATTTTCCAGAGAGGCTGTACCAGCTTGCAAAACCACATTATTAACATTTTGTCACATAGTTAGTTTTTAAAATTTACTTATAAAATTTGAAAGACTTTGATCTGTTCAAGTGAAAGTTTTATAACTCCACAGGAAAAAAAAAGAAGTAAAGGAAGAATTGATTTAGGCTTATCCTTAAATCTCACTATGCATTAAGATATTTGAGAAAGTTTTAGGCTCATAGTATTTACCCATTTAAAATTCATAAAAATTATTTGTATTGGGGAATATTTTACATGTCAAAGTAGACAGTGGACGTACTTAAGAAGGAAATCAAATATATTAAATTCATAAATGCAGTTAAAAATGTTTAAAAGTATTTAAGTTTGAAAATGAACCAGGGGCCTCCGGGTGGCTCAGTGGGTTAGGCATCTGATTGTGATTTCGGCTCCGTTCATGATCTCAGGGTTGTGAGACTGAGCTCCTTGATGAGCTGGGCATGGAGTCTACTTAAGATTCTCTCTCCCCCTCTGCTCCTCCCCTGGCTTGTGCATGCACGCTCACACATGCTCTCTCTTCCTCGCTCTCTATTAAAAAAAAAAAAAATGAACCAAACATCATTCAAAGACTCCTTAGAAGTGAAAGTCAGATTCTGTGAAACCAGTAAACACATTATTAACTTTTAAAAAATATTTTATTTATTTATTTGACACAGAGAAAGAGAGAGAGAGAGAGAGTGAGCACAAGCGGGGAGGGGGGGCAGCAGGCAGAGGGAGAGGGAGAAGCAGGCTCCCCACTGAGCAGGGAGTACATACCCGGGGCTCAATCCCAGGACCCTGGGATCATGATCTGAGCTGAAGGCAGATGCTTACTTGACTGAGCCACCCTGGCGCCCCCACAATACTCACTTTTTACAGTTAAAGTTGAAAGGAAGAGCCAGATTTTTTCTTTACCTTTTATTTTAAAATACTTAAAGGATTTACAGGAAGTTGCAAAGATAGTATAGAGAGGTCCCCTATACCCTTCACCCATTTTTTTTTAGCAAGTAGGTTTTTTTTTAATTTGTGAGTTTCAAAAAAAAATTGAATATTAACAAAATTAAATAAGAAGCAGACATCTGAATAATTTTTTCCTACAAGTATCATGTGTATGAATGTATGAATGTGTGTGTGCATATACACGCACTCAATTCCTCTCAGGACACCGAAAAACTCCCACTAACAGTAGCTCAGATTGGGACACCCTGAGTTTGACATGTGCTGGGGACATCAAGCTAGAACTCCCCAATAAACAGTAGAACAGACTGGCTGAGCGTGTGCTCTGCTCTGTCCCTGGTGTTCTCTGCCTGCCTTTCCTCACTCACTGGCGCTGAGACCTTGAGCAAGTTTCTTAACCTGTGGACCACAGTTCTCTCACTGGTGTCTGGATCGTGACAGTAGTCACTGCCACACTGGGTTGCTGGTGGATTGGGTGAGCTGATGCATCATAAGCTCCTGGATTGTGCTTGGTATGCTCCTGGTCTGTACTCAGCATGTGTAGGCTATTGTTCTTGTACATACAGGTTACGGAACTTGGGAGAGAAGTCATAGTTCACACATGTATTTGGGAAGCATATGCAATGAGATCCTAAAGAATTTGTGTAGAATGGGAAAATAAGAGAGAAATCCACTGAATCCCAAAGAACACCAGCATTTAAGGCATAGCAAAAGGAGAGGAGCCTGAAAGAAAAAAAAAAACTAAACAAACAAACAAACAAAAAACAGAAAAAGAAGGAGCACTCTTAGATGAGGGAAGAAAATTGATATGCAGCCATGATCATAAGGGAGTGGGCACTGGGACAAGCATATAATTGAAGATCCAGAAGCTGACCCACATAGGGAAGCTGGATCTATGACAGGTGAGACACCATAGATTGATGTGGAAAGAGGTCTACTGCCAGTGGTTTCACATGGAAAAAATGAATTGGATTCCAATCTTCCACGGCACAGTCATTCACAATGAATTAAAGACTTAAATGTGAAAAGCAAAACTTTCAAGCTGGTGGAAAAACATATTATAAAATATTTTATGACATTAGGATACTGAAAGATTTATTTAAAAAGACGCAAAAATGACTATGAAAGAAATACTCAAGAAGTTCGACTCCATTAAAAATTAAAACTTCATTAAAAGATACCATAAAGAAAAAGAAAAGACAAACTCAGGCCAGAAGGTTTTTGTAACACAACTGACAAAAAGTTGTTACTTAAAATACACTAACAAAAATACCATAACACTCAACCCCATTGTCACCAAAGAAAGAACATTAAGATCTCATGTTGATATCCAGAGAGAAGAGCATTCTAGCCAGAATGAAGTGCAAAGGCCCTGAGGCAGGTACCTGGGTGGTATGTCGAGAAATAACAAGAAGGCCAGTGTGCTGCATCCACTTTGTCTATAATCCAGACAAAGACAGGTAAGGGTCCAGATCATTAATTTCCATGTCTTATAATTTAATCTTTGACTTAAGAGGCCAGCAAGATGATTCATGAGAAAATAATAAAAAATTTAATCATATAGGGGAGAAGACTGATTAGAGTGACCAAACTAATTTTGAGAGAAAGGGACAAAGTATAAGATGAGCAAAGTTTAAGATGTTTTAGGCAATTCAGTATTTAATTTAATTTATCAAGACCACATTAAGTAAGCATCTGCTCAGTGCCAGGCCCTCTGTTAAGAACTGAGGATCAAAGAGAAGAAGGAAAACCCCAACCATAGAAGGAGCCACATGCCTTAGTAACTAATAAAGAGAAATGATAAACAATATAACATGTGATGCTCATAATAAACATAATGTTTACTTGTTGACTTATCATGCTCCAGACATGAGCCTTAAGCACATGTTTACTAATCTCCACAGTAATCCTACATGGTTGATATTATTTATGCCCAATTTGCAGATGAGAAAATGAAATGAAATACAAGAGGATTAAGTAATTTGTTTAGAGCAGGGTTTCCCAACTGTAGTGCTACTGGCATTTGGGACTGGGTAATTCTTTGTTGTGGGGCTGTTCTGTGCATTCTAAGATGTTTAGCAGCATCCCTCACCTCCACCCACTAGATGCAAGTAGCGCCTCTCCCCGCAGAGTTATGACAACCCAAATGTCTCCAGACAGGTATCTCCTGGGTGACAAAAGTGTCCTGGTGGGGGAATACTTGTTCAGAGACAGAGTAGGTAGGGGGGTGGGAATTCAAATCAACTCTGTTTGACTCGAATGGCCATCGTTGTTGGTTGTTTTTGCTTGTTTGCTTGGACTTCTTTCTTTATCTAGTGTACAACACCTCTAAGAAAAGGTGTATCTTGGGTCCTGTCCATTGATGTTTAACTGCCTTCATTGAAGGCAATGCAGTGAGGAGGTGTGTTTACCTACAGATGGCTCACCCCAGAGGAAGAGATACAGGGAAGACAAGGCAGACATTGTTTTAGGTGTCTACCATTTGTTCAATATCTCAGGTAATGATATCACATGTAATGATAAATAATAGCCTACAGACACTGTTTGTGTTGCTTTAATTTCATTCACTCATTCATTCATTCCTTCATTCATTCATCAATGCAGGGCATTGCCCTAGGCACTGAGGCTCATAGTGGACAAGTCAGAAAGGTTCCTACTCACGCTCAGTTTCATAGAGGGTGGGGAAGAGACAGGAGACGTGCTAACATATCATTAAACAAGGGAATGTCAATCTGTCACGAGTATTTTGAAAAAAATAAAAGGGTTTTATGAGGGCAAGTGACTTGGTTAGAAGGAGCGTGTGAATTGGGATTCAGAGATCATGAGAGGCTTCTCAGAGGAGGTGACACAAGCTGAGACATAGTAACAAGAAGGAGTAAGTCATGTGAAAATCTGAAGGGAGAGTTTGCAAAGAGAGGAACAAGGGAATGCCAAGATGCAGAGGCGGGAGTGTGGTGTATCTCAGGAATGGAAAGAAGGTCTTTGTGGATGGAAGGGGAGTGTGCAGGGGCAAGAGGTAGCTGACGTCCAGGAGGTGCATGAGGACCCACGGGCATGTTTGAACTTGGACAAGGAGGAGTGTGGCTTGTATTCTCTGTGCATACCGAACATGATCTTCCTGAAGTCACTTTAAGAGGAAGGCCAGATGTAACCCTTCTTTGAGCTAAAATACGAATGCAATGTCCTGCTTGTCCCTGCCTCTATCAGTCATGGTTATATGTTTGCAGTGATTTAAATGGACTGCTGTTAAGAGTTATAGTTTGAAGCTTACAAGGGAAATCAAAGAAATATTTAAAATATATTAGTTCAGTTTTTTATTCTCCCTGCAGAGCTTCTGCAAAACAGACTTTTTTATTGCACTTGCTCCTTAGAAGGCCTGTTGAGTATTTGATTTCATAAAAAGAGCCCACAAGCAGCTATAGGTTTTAAGAATTTTGATATTGAGTGTCAATGACTGTCAGTGATTTTTGATTTTTTTTAAGAAGGATATTATTATGGTGATGATCTTCTTTCGTGTTTTAGGCATAACAATTTAATGCCTATTGCTTATAACGGTATAAAATGGAAATAATTTAGATGTCCATCAGTAGAGAAAGGAGAAATAAAACGTATTATTGTCAAATGATGGAATGTGATTCAGCAGGTTAATGAACTAGATCTACACGGATCAAATGTGCAGGTCTCCACGAAATGAGGAGGGGGAAAGGTAAGTTGTGGTACAATAGGTATAGAAAAATACGATTTTTTTTCCCTGAGCTATATTGAGATATAATTGACACATCATGTTGAGTAGGTTTAAGGTGTACAAGCATTGATTTGGTACATTGATATATTGCAAAATGATACCACCAGAGCCCACAGCATGGTGGCATGAGACAGCAGGGGCATGAGAATACTTTGGGGGATGAAGGATAGATTTATTGCCTTGATTATGAGGATGACTTCACTGGTGTACACATATGTCAGAACTTACGAAATTTTACATTTCACATATCCGCAGTTTGCTGTATGTCAATTATACCTCAATAAAGCCATTAAAAATTGTTGTGGTTTGTCATCGACGTGAAAAGCGAGGCTGGTAGTAATTTTTCTTCCTTACTAGGGTATATAGAGGGGTGGTGCCCTTTGAAATTAATGGCATCTTAGATTTCGTCAACTACAGCAATAAGTGCCTTTGGTCTGAGATTCTGGTGGCTGAGCTTTATGCTCTTTTCAGCTAAAAACATGCTAACTGACAAAAGAGGAAATACTAGCGGGGGATAGCATCAGGGAGACTGTGAATTTTGTTTTTAGCCATGATAAGATAGGAGGATGTCAGGATGACTTGTGACCCCCCCCCCCCCCCCCCCTCCGTAGTTTCCTCACGGGTCACTCCGTGCCTTCAGGTTTCTCTGCTCCAGTCCTCAAGCCAACAGCCCTCTGCCCTTGCTGTAGACTTCCCCACTTAGCCTGGCTCATGGCTGCCTGGAACGCAACCTCCATTTTCCCACTTCCCCAGCTCTCTGTGAAGCCGAGGGCATGTGACTCAGCTCTGGCTAATGAGATAAAAGTGGAATCGATGTGTGCAGCTTTTACAGTCACCAGCTGAAGAAAGGAGTCCTTAAAATTGCCAACCGATCTGTCATATTTTTTAGTCCATGCGGCTGGTGTTTTTTCTTGCCTTATCATTCATCGACCCAGAAAGTATGTTTTCAAAATAAAAACATTCCAGACACAATTCACTGAATTGTATTTTATGAGTGAAGTGAAGAAGGTATCACTGGCTGATCCTCTTTCTGACGTAGGCTTCTTCTGTGTCTTTGGACGAGGCATTCAGGCTTTCTGCTTCAGGTCCCTCAGCTGCGAAATGTGGAGAATATGACAGGGCTTGGGGTGCTGTGAGGATTAATTAACATTGGCAAAGCATTTGAACATAAGACGTTGTCCTCTTCACACGCTTTATCCAGGGACTTCAACAGACTGAACCAATGAGGCTGGTCCCATTTATCTCTGTTTTCCAGATCAGGTTATGAGTCACTCGGTGAATTAGGGGAACAGCCCTGAGAAGACCTCTGGAATATTGACCTTCTAATCTTCTTGCGCCAATCCTGGACACATGCTTCATTTTGCAAAGGAGCTCTGTAAATGCCAAGTGCCTTTGTCATCTACTTACTTCTCTTGGTCTTTTTCTCATGTGTTGGCCTAGATCTTCCTAGGTTGGCTCTGCACTGACCTACAGAGGGGAGGGCTCTTCTCATCAGAAAAGAAACTCGAATATCTGGGAGAGCCTAATGATCACAGGACTCCCTTTCTTTTTGTATTCCAAATCAAGTTCACTAGAAGTTTAGGTTTGCTTTTGTGTCCTTGGTTATAAAACTCAAGACATGAGGTCCACCCATGCAGAAAGAAATAGTCATCCACTTTTTTAAAAGTGGCATTTAGGATTTATTTACTTTTTAAAAAAAAAGCACACAGGAGCAAGTTGACATTTCCAATACTCCCCACAACAAAAAACTACCACTACTATTTTAGTGTAGATATATTCAACCTTAGTTTTTTTTTTTTAACTCATTTTTTTAAAAACCAGGCCCTACCTCACAGATCATCTATAACACACTGAGAGACTCTCTTATCCTCCAGGGCTCATCCCTCATACCCACTTGTCATTCTCCAAATTCCAGTCACTCTTACCACCTTCTGTGCTAGATGTTCTAGATGTTCTATATGTTCTTCTGTCTGGGACACTTGCACCTGTTGTCCTTCTCCCCACCATCCTCTCTACCCTCTCTCAGGCCAGAGTTCCTTCTCCTTCCTATTCCAGATCCCTGTTTTCTCCACCAGCCCCCCATCTTCCAAAAGGGTCAGGACCTCTTAGTCCTTCCTCAAACAGCATCATGTAACTTTCTTCTGTGCATAATTTGATACATGTTTGAGTGTTTTTTTAATGTTTGTGCTCCTGATGGATTATCACCCTGACAAGCTCAGTCTGGTCCTTTCCTGCCTGCCTCACTGGCTCCTCAGCACCTAGAAAGCCTGGCTCAGATAGTGTTTGTTGGATGAACGAATGAAAGGGAGTATCTTTTATATGCATTTTAATGGTTTTGATATGGGTTTGTAACAAAAGGGTAAATGTGACTCTTCCTATTGACTCAGTTTCAGCAGAAGCCTCAAAAGCCCAGTGGGAGGAACATTTAGAAAACATTCTGAAGCAAGGCGTTGGAATCTCTGTGCAGAAATTGCAAAAAGAGCAGCTCTAAACCCTTTTGTATGCATTCATTGACGATGCACCTCCAGCCTAAATAAGACATTGCGATTCAAGAGATTAAAGAAGAAAGACTCTTTTTTTTATTATTATTATGTTATGTTAATCACCATACATTACATCATTAGTTTTTGATGTAGTGTTCCATGATTCATTATTTGCGTATAACACCTAGTGCTCCTTGCAGAACGTGCCCTCTTTAATACCCATCACCAGGCTAACCTATCCTCCCACCCCCCTCCCCTCTAGAACCCTCAGTTTGTTTTTCAGAGTCCATCGTCTCTCATGGTTCATCTCCCGCTCCGATTTTCCCCCCTTCATTCTTCCCCTCCTGCTATAAGAAGGAAGATTCTTTGGCAGAGAGTTGGTTTTCTCCTCCCCATGAGACAAGAGGGAAGATCTTTCCCCTTACTTTAGAGCAAGGGAGTGATTTTCAAGAGAATCACTCAGAAGGCTGGACATGAGTCCCTATAAGTGCAGAGGACACAAGGACTGGTGGTAGACTCACTCCTTAATATTGTAAAGGAGGAGGCCCGGGGTCAACCGGTTGACTTGACTTAAGGCAGAGCTAAGAACAAGTGGCTGCCCTGGGAGTGAGCTGACCATTCACTGGCACGGGCAATACTGAGTGAGTTCTTCCTCTGGCCAGGTAGGGCTTGTCTTAGACTAGATCCACCAGAGAACCAACTGGAAGGGCAAAAACCCAACATAGGCCTGGAGCATGAGACCCTGGGGTCTTCACAAGAATAAAAGCAGCCAGCCTGAGAAGGGCATTGGAGATAGAGCTCTTAGCAGGTGCGTCTCTAAGGAACTCACAAAAGCTCCTTGAGAGAAAGAGCAAACATTATATACCTGTTACCCAGAGGGCATCAACTCCAAGGAAAGACTTGGAGCAAGCAAAACTTTCCTTTCCTTTCCCCCTGCCCTCCAATCCCGTGGAGGCCAGAAGCCTTTAGTTATTACATAGAAGAGGAGGCAGAGCAGAAAACCAGTGAAGAAGCCATCTCCAACCCCCACACTCCTAGTCCTGGACTGGGGTAAGGGATAAAACGTAATTGAATGATATTCAGTGTTATAGGGCTATTAGGCTGAGATGACTCTTCATTACCTAGTAGTAGCCAAAAAAGCCAGAGACCTTCTGGAGATTTCATTCAGATTTAGATAAATAATTTTTCAATAAGCAAAGTTTAATGGGAAAAGATTATACTCGATTGATCCCAGTTCCTTCAGAAATTTGGTTGCATGTATGTACCCACTTCCATGTAAAATATATGTTTAGATGTATACATATTATATTAAGTTGTATATATATATAATATGAAGATAATTATGCATATTATCACAAATAATGCTGCTGTGAATATTCTCATAACTAAACCTTTGTGACTTTGGATACATTTCCAGAACTGGATCAGCAATTATAAAAGTTTTAAAAATTTTTTGATAGATATCACTTATGCTTCAAAACAGTTGTATCAGTTGATATCAATTTACATTCTCCATGGAAGCTTTCTCTTTTCTTAAAGATTTTTGGGTACAGATCTTTAGAAGTAGATTTTTTTATATGGTCTTACCACTTCCAGTCCAGTCCCTTGTAATCTATTTTTTATTCATCAGACAGAATAATATTTTAAAAATATAACTTTCCTGGGGTGCCTGGGTGGCTCAGGCAGTCGAGCATCTGACTCTTGGTTTTGGTTCAGGTCAGGATCACAGGATCCTGAGATCAAGTCCTGTGTTGGGCTCTGTGCTCAGCATGGAGTCTGCTTGAGATTCTCTCCCTCTTCCTCTGCCCCTCCCCCTGTGCTCATGCACTCTCTCTCTCTAAAATAAGTAAATAAAATCTTTAAAATATATATAACTTTCCTGCATTTGGCTTTCTCAAGTGCTCTTCACTCTAGCTGGAATGCACCTCCCCAACATTTCCCATAGCTTCTTCCCATCTTTTGTGTCTTAGCTTAAATGTCACCTCCTCAGAGAAGTCTTCCCTGACTCTCTCTTACTCAAAGTAAGGTTTCCTTTACCCCCCACATAACATACCACTTCTGTTCTTTAAACTGTCATCTATAGTTATTTAAACTGTTTATCTGCTTGTTTGTTTTTTCTCTCTCCTCCTAGGATATAGGCCCCATGGCGACAAGGATTTTGTTTGTGTGCGGGGTGTGTGTGTGTGTGTGTGTGTGAGTGAAAATTTACTGTGGACAGTCTCCACCCATAGCAGGTCCTCAGTCAATATTTGTTGAAGGCAGGACGGAAACAAGGAAGCAATGAATGACAGAAGCAGACCTGCTTCCAGGTTTTCTCTCACCTGATTTCAGTGTCATCTTCCAAGCCATCCTTCTTTAGGTGGGTAAGGACTGGTGGAGGGGGACCTGGCCGCCTAGCAAATACCCTCTCTCCTTAGTGATAGCCAAATCATTTTCATTAGCACTGTCTCCCCTTGCCAGGGGAAAGGCTGCCTGTTTCTGGACTCTCCCACTGAGAGCAGCCTGCAATGGGGCCAAAGCTCAAGCTATTTTTGGTAAAGATATTGGACAAGTGCCATTTCAGCCTCTGCCCTGGTACTTTGCGGTACTTGGTGAAAGTACACTCTTCTTGGGCGAAGCATGGGAACCCATCACCTACTCTGGAAAAGTGCAGAAGCCTCTGGATTTCTGCACATAATTTTCTGTCCTGAAGAGCTTTATAATAATAATAATAGTGGGCTGAATGGAATACAGAGGGAATGGCATGAGTCATTCATGTTTCAGGCTAGAGTGGATTTCCACTTCGAATATGTCGGAGTAGGGGAACTATGGATTAATTTCTGGCTCTGCAACATGATGGTTATGAACTTCTATTTCAATTCGTGACACAGTTTTGCTTCTTATCAACAAGATGTCCAAAGAAGAGAAAAGTACTACTATATGTAATTCATTTTGATCTCACACTTATTTCATTTTAATGCAATCAACTCTTATTCCCCCAGCTTAGACTGAGAGCAAGGGATTAAGCATACTCAAAGTGAATATGATGACCACTGTTGGCAGAAGGGAGTTTGGATGCTGAGGAAACAAACAAATAAGAAGCTTAAAGTGTTGGAAATTGAGTTAAAAACAGGGATTGAAATAATGATTTTTTAAAATGATTTATTTATTTTAGAGAGAGACAGAGAGAGAGCAGGGGGAGAGGGAGAGGGAGACAAGCAGACTCCCCACTGAGCTCAGAGCCCTATGTGGGGCTCGATCGCAGGACCCCGAGATTACGATGTGAGCCAAAATCAAGAGTAGGATGCTTAACTGACTGAGCCACCCAGGTGCCCCAAATAATGATTTCTGTGTGTGTGTCACCCTTATCCCCAGTGAAACTGAATTGTGTGTGACTATGTCCGTTTCGCAGTGTATAGTTTTGTGAGTTGTGCACTATGCAAATCTATAAGCACTACATATATATATATATATACACATACTTATACTTGTAGATCTCTGAATTCCTCTTTTCCTCTTCTGCCACGGTTGTGTATTACACGTTTTGGACAAGAACAAGTGGCTGTCCATCCTATGAATAGTACAGTCTGTGTATTTTCCACATTTAATGGTTTGATTTAACCAAAAAGAAACAAATAAAACCATATATTGGGTTCTGTCCTGCAGTTAAAAAAAAAATCACTTGTCTCTTCACAACTAGTTTGATATTTTCTAGTTTGATTCTAGTTTCCTCACGTCTGGCTTAATTATTTATGGATGTAGATTATACTCAACATTAATTATCATGGGATGGATTTCTCAGTTTCAGGTTTTGTCGGTAATTCTTTTATCTTGAGCCATTCACTTCTAGGTCCTTATGCCTCATTCTTTGTTTCTATGATACTGTTGATTTGGTCTACAGAGATGTGTTAGACAAATGTCTTCCATGAACACATCTATTTTGTGGCAACCATGGACAGTATTTTTTTAAGTTCTAAGCCTTCAAAAAGAACTAATCAAATGATTTTATCATTTCATCCTTCTTTGGTGAGAGATTTAAACTTAAAACATCTTTTATATCAAATGGCAACACAATGACAGAGCTAATGATTTACTGGATAGCAAAAAGCATTCTCCTTCCAGAATATTTGCCTTTTGATTGTCTCAGTCCTCCTACGACACATTCTTGGGTGATTCTCTTTTTTATCTGACACCTACCAAACCAAAGTGACTAAAAGCTAGCGTTCCTGGCCAGAAAGGCAAGATTGATATAATCTTAGAGTTGAAAGGTCTTCAAATCTCATCAGGTCAAATAGTCCACTCAGTAAATGAACTTTGTTCTCCATAGCTCTGACCACAGGTCATCCAGCCTTGGTTCGGTCACCTCCCATGAACAAGAACTGTCCATTTCCGATGCTGTCTTTGTGCCTTTGCGGATAGGGCAAATGATTAGAAAGATCTTCCTTGGAAAGGAAGGAAGCTCCCTCCCTCATGACGTCTGCTCTTCAGAAGGGCTATAGGACAAAGCTGGTATCACACATATCTCCCTTTGGTCCCTGTCCTGTGGTACCTGGGGCAAGTCTCAATTTGTTGGAGCTTCAGTTTCCATGTGCGCGATAGTACGTATCTCACTGGTAAATGTGCGGGATAGTAGGTATCTCATTATTCCTTTAACAGGATTAGGACCATGTCTGGCAGCCTGGTGCCCAATAAATGTCAGTGGGTATCAACTCAAGCATGCTTCAGGAGGGTAGTGCATTCAGGGGCAGTGAGTGCAAAATCTGTTCCCCTTTTCGTCTTATTCTATAGGCAGTATCCCTTAATGGTTCTGAGAGCTCCATGCTAGGCTACTGGGGTATAAATATGGGCCTGGTATTTACATAAGGGAAGACATATCTCATAGGTACAGGGGAGTTTAAGTGAGTTAATCCGTGCATGAGGCTTAGAGCTTTGACGGGCACTAAGAATTTATCAAGCACCTGCTACGGACTAGGCTTTGGGGGTACACATATTAATGAGGCCAAGGGTTAGCTCCTGGGAAACTTACATTCGGGCGGGAAAGACAAGCTCAAACAAGGAAAATGTAGCAAATGATACCACGGAAGGCTGGGTCCAGGATGCCAAGGAAACCGGAGGAAGCTCTTATGTAGCTTAAGCCAGGGCAATTTCCCTCCCCTCCTATGTCAAGGTCAAGGCAAACCAGGGCAACACCGCCTCCCCGGACACCCGCACAACAGAGGTAAAAATCAGCCCTTCAAAAGAGATGGGGCTGAAGGGAGAGGCGGGGTAGGCGGTGGCTGTGAAAAAGTGAAATTTCTTCTCATCCTAAAATCAGCCGCCAGAGCGAGAAGAGAGGGCGCGCTATCTCGGCAGGCTGTCAGCGAGGTGCGGGGGCGGGCTGGGGCGCGCTCGGGGTCCGGGAGGCGGGGAGGGATCGGAAGGGGAAGCGGGTCGGGCAAGGTGGGCGGGAGAGGAGGGGAGGGGAGGGGTGCGAGCGCGTTCAGGGGTGTCTGCCCCCGGGTGGCCGCAGCCGGGCACTGGGACCCGCGCGGCTCCTCCACCTCGGCGCGGGGGGGGGGGGGGGGCTCCCACCACTCCGCGGTCGTCCTTCTCTTCCCTCTACCTCCTCCTCCTCCTCCTCCTTCCTTACCTCCCGCCCCTCCTCCTCCCCCTCCCCCCCTCCTGCCGGGCCCCGGGAAGAGGCAGGGCTGGAGCCCTGAGCAGCCGCCGCTCCTCCTCCTGGCAGGCTGGCTGATGAGTCAGCTGACGGCGGCGCTCCAGCCTCGCCTCGCGGCGCTGCGCTGCGCTCTCCGCGCTCCCCCAAAGTGGCTGCCAGCCGGCCGCCCACTTTCAGGGGTTTGGGGGACAAAGTGATGTGCGCCTTCTAAAGCCGCGCCGAGCCGCAGCCGAAACAGCTTCGCCTTTTCAACTTTCTCCCCGCACGTCTTCTCCTGACCCTGCCCTTAACCCGCCCCAAAGCCACTTCGGGTGCGGGTGCTCGGGTGAGGGGGGTCACCGGCTGTCCGGGATGGCTTCCAATTTTAATGACATAGTGAAACAAGGGTACGTGAGGATCCGGAGCAGACGCCTAGGGGTAAGTATGATCCTTTTTTTTTTTTTTTTTTTTTCCCTGTTCGTGCGTTCAATTGTCTTCATCCTTCGCCAGCATCCCTGGAGGCTGGCAGGAGATTCCCCGGCTGCGCGCTGGTGAATTGCACTGTGGCTTTCTCAGCCGAAATCCACAATCGCCTGCGGCTGCCCCTGTAAAGCCGGGTCTAGGTATGTAATGGATCTATCTTTATCTCTCGGATGACTTGGCTTTCTGATGGTGGCCGCGTGTTCGGCTTCAGTGGCCACTGGAGCCCATCGACTGGAAATAAATATTTCTCGGTAGCCAAGGGAGTTGGAGCTGAGAAAGCCGGCTGGGGGTGCTGAGCCTGCAGGATGCCCCTGGTGCCCCTCTTCCCACTCGCCGCCAACTTAACTTTTCCAGGGGGTGGGAGGCTAGCTGAGGAAGAGGGCAGGCGCTCTCGGTGTGAACAAGGTCAGTGACCCCCTGACCCCAGGGAGACATTGCTGCCAAGCGGAAGGTCTCTTTGGGCATCGAATCCTGGACAATGACCCACCTCTGTCCCAGGTGTTGGCTAAGGCGGTGTGTGCTGGCCTCTGGCCAGGCCAACTTGGGGTGGATACCCGAATCTGAATTTTCTCTGTTCCTTATCCCGGGTGGTGGATTTCTGTTGCTGGAATACACATTGGAAACCCAATGGAAGATTATTTAGGGTGGAACATAATACCTGGCACAGAGCAGGTGCTCCCTAAATATGAACCACAAGAAAGAATGAATGAGCCTGAGGGTACTTGTAGGGGACAGATGTTGGCATAGGGATGGCTCCTCTTTTGCCCCCTTTCCCTTTGCTATTCATTGATAGGACTTCAGACAGAACTCATGCAGCTTCTCTTTGAGATGGAGTGATGGTGAAGGAATTCTCCAGAGAGGGGGACGATACTGGACTGATTTTTTCCCCCCCAGATTCCAACCTACCTCATTTCTCTTTGCTTTGTGTCAAATATTGTTGCTGTTTTTGTTTAGTGGGTGTGTTTGGATGTTGGGGTTGGGGGGCAGAAAGTTTAGTGATGTCTGAAATAATATCAGCAATGGTGTGCAATGACCACACTGGGAGTATAGTTACAGTGATAAATTGAATGTCTTTCCCCACAAATAACATGTCATTGGCACCTTTCTCTTCCTTGGTCTTTGTACTTTTTTATGTGCTAGATAATTTTACTGAAAATTGAAAAGAAATTTCACAGTGGTAACCAGCTAGGGAGGATGAGAGGAAACATCTGTAATTATTAGAAACTCTTGCCTGATTTGTTTTGACCCTTTGCTTGCTTTCTTTCTTTTTTCCCTGCTGGTTACCATGTTTTAGCAATTATGTCCCGTGTTACTGTGAATATATACATATATAATTAGGAAGAACTGTAACAGAACTAACCAATCCCTATCAGCCCTGTGCAAGTTTCTTTGATCTTTTCCGCCATGCACATACTCTTCTCCTCAGCAGGAGTAACTATTGTTAGGGTACTTAACCTAGTGACTCCCATGCAAAGGGCAAGAAATAATAGGAGCTTTATGTTTTTGATAACCTTAAGGGCCAGCTGAGTTGTTACAGTTTTAAAGGGAGCATTAAAAACACCATTCTAATTTTAGATTTACTCCATCATGTCAGTTGAGGAAATTGGTAAGAGAAATCCATTCTGTGTTAGGGAGCATTCCAATAGGAAGAAGACATGCATTATTAATGCACAAAATGTGAATTATTCATAAGGGTTGGAGTGTATGCCAAATTGTGACACTTGGTGATTTTTTTGAAAGACTAGTTACCATAACTTTCTAGTTTATGGTAATGCAGATTATTTTTCTATATTATTACAGCTGACATAATATGGTCCTATATGTGTGCCAATGTTTACAGACAGGTATTTGAAGCAGAAGGAAAGGAAATTTAGTTTAGTTTGTATTCATTTTATATTGTACATATTGTATATTGGATGCCAGTGAGCTGCCTACTTTCTCAGGATTTATTCATCTTGTCTGCATTACTACTCAGGCGGATTTTAGAATATCTATAGAATGATGGTTATTGCTCATGGAGAGAAGGGTCAAAGACATAATCAGTAAAATCTGGTCTTATTGATTAATACTGGTTTTATCACCAGTTAATTTTTTAAAAGTCTTCTTAAGATGTGATTGATTTATATAAATGAAAGAGGCTGATTACATAGTTGTCAGAAAACACTGCAAACTGAAGTTTTCATGGGGGTCCCAAGTAATAGGGAAGAATGGCTTCAGGGAATGGTATAGACCCTCTGTCCAAAGTAAGAAGTGTTAGTGGTATTAACCCAGGCTGCGTAGAGCCTAGAACAGCATGTGCCTTGTGTAAATTTCAGCCAGGGCTCCGGCATCACTTCTGTTCGAAGTAGGCACTCATACGTGCACGTTGAACTACAGGGTGATGTGTGACTTTGCAGTTCATAAGCCTCTTGAGGAACTAATATGACAGAGTTGTTTTACATATGGAATCCAAACAAATGTCTGTGGATTAGAACCATGTTTGGGGGGGTTTATAATTAAACAAGAAAACAACATTTCATGGTAAGCAGCTGCTGTGCCAAGGAATGCTCCTTCAGATTTGGAAAAGGAGGAAAGAGCCAGTTCTGCTTCTATTACTCATGAGCTCCGTGACCTTGACCTCTCTTGGCCTCAGTTTTCTAATCTGTACAATGAACACTATTTCATGATGTTGGAAGTATTGACTAAGATAATATCTGTGAATATGTAATGAAAGCATAACATTGATTCTGATTGTATTATTTGTTTGGTATAATCAAAGGTGAGTGAGGATTGGTGGAAGGATATGGGGATTATAGATATCTTTCTGTCCAGAAGTGTCCAATGGCATAAGTGGCTTTTCAGATCTAGATGTTTTCATTGAGTGAAGTTTTTACAAATTCTATACATTGAAGTGATTTTACAGTGGGACATGAGACATTTTAAGACTAGCTCCATTCACATGAATCAAAGACAAATGGTCACTTTTAGTCGAGATCCTATATAGTTCAAGCAATTAAGCAATCATTTTCCATACAGACTTACTCTTTTCTGTAAACATCAAAAGGCTTAATGAAATTCAACTCCTTTAACTCAAAAGTCTCAGTACCTTTACATCTGCCTTCTCCAGCTTGAGCTCCAATGGTTCATGGAGGTCTCAAGCTGCATCCTGGATAAAGTGTTTGTTCAGAAATGTCTGTGCCACAATTTGGGGGGCTTGGGGAGGGAGGAAAGGAAGCAATTGTCTCCAATTATCTGGCTAATCCACAAAAGACACTAAAAATGTTTTCTTAGAGAGATGGTGAATCAGGCGATTTGCACATCACTAACCTGAGTGTATGGCTTAGATGGTGTCATATAATTGTCCTCACTTGGTTTCTTCCTTTGCAACAAAGAGCATTTCCAATCAATACTTGCCCTGCATGCCTCGGAGTTTAAATTCAGAGCTATTCACTTAATCTACATGCAGTCTCTCGATTACTCGCCTTTAAATCACATCATGATGCTCTTGTACATCAAGGACCTCTTCTCCAGTCTAGCCTGCATCCCCATCTGGATGACTAAGAGTCTCAAACTTAACGCATCCAAACCCTTGATTGTTTCTTCCAAACCAGCTTCTCCTGGAGTCTGCATCTTGGCCACTAGAGGTCCCAACATTTTAATTGCCCTGGTAAAAATTAATCAGGCAAGCAAAAAAACAGCAAACAAACCTCTCTTGCATTTCTGTCTGCTCTTATCTCTCTCCCCACAACCAATCCATCACAAGATCCTATGGGCTCTATCTTTGAAATATATCTACAATCTGTCTTTCATACTATCTGCCACTACCATCCTGGCCCAAGTCCCCATCATCTCCTCCTTATAATATTAAAAAATATCTCCTAATTTGTCCCCCTGGCTGTTCAAACCACCAATGCCTTTCCATGCAATTCAGGGGAAGAGCCTTAGATGGGCTCAGAGGCCCTCTGCTGACTCAGAACCTTTTCTCTTGCTGTTCCGTCTGCTTGGAATGCTATTCCCCCCGGTATTTCTTCCCACCTGGCTCCCTCATCTCCTTCAGTCTTTCTTCAAATGCCACCTGCTCACTGAGGCCTTCCAGATACTTAATTTTATTTCTTGCCTCCTCCTCCTCCCCCATATCTTCTTCTATTTCTCCTCTCCCATATCCCTTCCATTTCTTCTCTCTAGACTTATCATCCCCTCACGTACTGGTCTGTTTATTTTACATGTTGATTGTCTGTATCCCCCAAATAGCACATGAGGCTCCATGGGGTCTGTGGCTTCTCTTTTAATTATAGCTGAACCCCAGTGCTGGAATAGTGCCCAGCACTTCGACAGTCTTCTTGATGAAGACTTCTTGAATGAATGAATGGATGCATCATTGTGAACTGGTTTAAGAGCATACACTCTGACATGAGACTGTTAAAATCCCAGGTCAGTGACTGGTTATGTGGCTTTTTTGGTGAGTTCCTTAACATTTGTAAGCATCGGTCTTCTGTAAAAATAAGGAGACTCATGGTACCCACCTAATATATGATCCTCATAAAGGGCTCCACACAATGCTTGACACATTGGAAACCTAATTAATGTTTATTACTACCATTTCTCACTACCACGGATGTTAGGGATGATGATGCTTAGGTGGCTATTATGTTTACTGCTTCTACTGCAATAACTCTCATCCTCAAAGAACTTGCTGTTTAGTTAGGAAAACAAACAATGCACATGCAGTAATATATAAATGCAAATATTGCTTGACAATAATGCTAGGTCTAGAAAGAATTTTTGCCTTTGTAAGATTTTTCATGACCCTGGGATAAATGACAAAGATAATCAGAGACGAAGAAACTCACCTCCATGAAACTTCAGTTTGAATGAGCGCATCAGACTAGGAGGTATTTCTGTTAATTTGGGGGTCTTTCTCTTGGGTGGTAGAGAATGGATTTGAAAAATTGGTTAGTTAATGGCCCGATTTTAGGCAGAAATATTTTCTCACTCCTTTGTTTCCCTGTTTGACCTGACCCAGTATGCCAAAGCAGCTATAATAGTCCCTTTAGGGTTTCAGGATCCATAGATGATCCACGGTTTTTACAGTACCTCGACAAAGTTATAGTCCTAACATCAAAATTCAACCATTCAGTAAGATACATGGAGCACTGTTTTTCATCCTCAAGAGAAAGAGGCTTTGGAGATAACTTTGCAGTGGTGAAATTGATGATCATGTAGACTGAATACACATGCCTATGTCAAGACCACTCAGCGTTTTTTGCCCCCAGATGAATTGACTTCTCCAGTTTCTGTGTCAGAAGGGCTTTTCAGCTGGTATTTTAGTCATCTTTATTTGATGGCCTGTGTGGATGTTATGATTAATTGTGTATGAAGCCCAGCTTTTAATCATCCTCCCCAAAACCAACTTAAGCAAAGAATGGCCAATTTAGTGATTTTGTGTGTAGACATAAACAAAATTACTGATGGGACGATTTTCCTCATATCTGCCATATTTTGCCCCATATCTGCTATATTTTTTTAGTCATATTCATTCATTGACTAGAAATATTTCTTTCTTTTTTTTTTTTTTAAAGATTTATTTATTTATTTGAGAGAGTGAGAATGAGAGAGAGAGAGAGCACATGAGAAGGGGGAGGGTCAGAGGGAGAAGCAGGCTCCTCGCTGAGCAGGGAGCCCGATGCGGGACTCGATCCCGGGACTCCAGGATCATGACCTGAGCTGAAGGCAGTCGCTTAACCAACTGAGCCACCTAGGCGCCCTAGAAATATTTATTTCTTAAGCAGCTTTGTAATTTTTATGAGAAATCATTATCTTGGGTATTTTAAGAATTTAGTTTTCATTTGGGCTATATTTGCTTTCATTTGTTTTATCATTCATCAAATATTTCTTGAGTGCATACTAGTATAAGATCAGGGTAAACCACCTTAAATAAGACAGGTCCAGTCACGGCCCTCAAGGAATTGACAGTCTGTTGTTGGACTTGTATTGTTAACATGAGATTAATATATTCCCTATACTTAAGGGTGAATTAGTCTGAGTAACAGATAAAATATTGAAGTGCAAAGATCTCTGCAGAAATCTCCTTGTTCCATTTTTGTGAAATGAGGAAGGTCAAATTTGATTTTCCTCTTAACTCCAGGAATTTGATGCCAGTTGGGTGGAAATTAAGCCTTTGGAGATTCTAAACCAGGAAGAGATTATGATGCCTCCCTCCTGCAACCCCTGTTCCTTTGAAATTCAAAATGAAATTGTGAGTTTAGAAATGCCACAGATATGTGTGAATGTTGAAGTTTTAAAATAGCTTCTTTCTAGGATGCAGATGGCTAAATTTTGAATAAGTATCTGGAATCTGATCTTTGCCAAGCATTTGGGGGGCTGTCTTTATTTTACTAGCAGTAAAATAAGTCTCTCTTCATGCCCTGGTTCCCAGAGAACATAAATGTTAGCTTGTGTGTATTATGTTCTTGAGTGGAGTCCTTTAAGTAGGCTCTGGGGATAGAATGCAGGTGACCTTTCTGGGGTGATGCTTTATAGCTTTTATCAGATTCTTGTAGAGGTCTGGACCACCCTGCCCCCAGGCCTCTCACCTCCCACCCTCTACAACTTCCAGAAGATTAAGAACCACTGTCTCATTTTTTAAATGATTTTTTAAAATTTTTAGATAATAGTAGAGTCACATGCAGTTATAAGAAATAATGCAGAGAGGTCTCTAATACCCAGTTTCTCCCAATGGTAATATGCTTCAAGTATATAGTACAGTATTGCAACCAAGATACTGACATTGGTACAATCGAGACAGAGTATTCCCTCACCACAGGGTCCTTCCTGTTGTTCTTTTATAGCTTCCCCTACTGCTCCCCCTCCTACAGTCCTAAAGCCCTGACAACCACTAATCTGTTTTTCATTTCTATAATTTTATCATTTTGAGAATATTATATAAATGGAACCATATGGTGTGTAACCTTTTGGGATTTGGGTTTTCTTTTTTCCCTTTTTTTTTTAACTCAGCATAATTCTCTGGAATTGTCGTGATTGTTGTGGGTATCATGGTTCATTCCTTCTTTTACTGTTAAATAGTGTCCCATGGAATGGATGGACCATAGTTTGCTTAGCCATTCATCTATCGAAGGACATTTAGGGTGATTTCCATTTTGGGGCTGTTACAGAGAAAGCAGATATAAATGTTTGTGTACAGATCTTTGAAGGAATATAGGTTTTCAGACCTCTAGGTAAATGCCCAGGAGTGCCACTGTTGGGTGGTACTGGTATTTGCATGTCTAGTTTTTTAAAGAAACTGCCCAACTGCTTTTCACAGTGTTTGTACCGTTTTATCCTCACACCGGCAACATATGATCCAGTTTCTCTGTGTCCATGCTAGCATTTCATGTTGTCACCAGGTTTTGGTGTCCTCACTATTTTTTATTTTAGACATTCTGACGTATGTGTGGTGATAGCTCATTGTGGTTTCGATTTACATTTTCGTATTGGGTAGCAATGTTGAGCATCTTTTCATGTCTTATTTGCCATCTGGACATACATTTTGATAAAATACCTGTTCATGTCTTTTGCCCATTTTCTAATTGGATTGTCTGTTTTTTGACTGTTGCATTTTGAATGTTCTTTATATATTCTAGATCTCAATCCTTTCAGACATGTGGTTCTTAAATGTTTCCTCTCAGTAGGTAGCTTGTATTTCCTATCTTCTCAACAAGGTCTTTCACAGAACAAAGGTTTTTAAGTGTGATGAAATCCAATTTATTTCTTTTTGGCATTTGTGGATCATGCTTTTGGTACTAACACTTTGCCCAGCTCAAGATTCCCAGTGTTTTTTTCTAGATGTTTTAGGGTATTACCTTTTACCTTTAAGCCCATGATCCATTTTGAGTTAATTTTTGTGTAAGTTGCGCATTTAGGTCTAGATTCATTTTTTGCCTATGGGTGGCCAATTGCTGCAGCACCGTTTGTGGAAAGGCTGTCTTTTCTCCATTGAGCATATTTATGTGTTTCTGTTCTTAGGTTCTTTATTCTGTTCCATTGCTTTGTGTAGCCAAATACATGTAGCGGTATGTCTGTATGTGTCTATATGTATAGCTATACAATAACTCTTGAAACAGGGTAGGCTGATTCTGCCCACTTTATTTTTCTTTTTCAAAATTGTTTTAGATATTCTAGTTCCTTTGCCTTTTGATATGAAATTTAGAATAATTTTGACTGTAGCTACCACAAATCTTGCTGGGATACTCCCTTCCTTCCTCCCTCCCTCCCTCCTTTCCTTTTTTTCTTCCTTCCTTTCTTCCTTTCTTTCCTTCATAACTGAATTGATGCATTATTTTTTCCGTGGTGGAAATAGCATATACTTGAGACTGACACTTTAGCTTGCATCTCAACTTGACCACTTACTGACTCTATGGCTTTGAGGAAATTGCCTATTCTTTCTGAAATTTTGCTTCATCATGTACAAAAATGAGGATAGTAATATACTTCTCATAAGTGATAAGTATATCAAATTCTTAATCCTATGCCTGACTCGTAGTTGTAGGAACTTAATGAATGGTGATAATGTTGATTTTTATTTTTTTATTGTTGAAAGATTGAGGTGATATTTGTTGTTCATTGTCTGTAAGAAAAATAAGCTGCTAAAACTTAATTCACTCATCTCAGCAGAAGATTCATGGCTTTGGTAATGAAAAACAGAAGGCATTTTATTTTCCTCTTGCTGTTAACTTTAGTAATACATTTTTGTAATATGGGACTTATTTAGGAGCCACTCATGAAACACCATATTAGAAAATATAGAGTTAAATATATTGGTCCAAATAGCAGGCCTTTGATTAAAAGACTGATCACAGTATTTTTGCCTATTAACTCTAGTAGTGGCCCCCAAATGTGGGAATTATATAACTTGAGAGAAAATAATTATTAGGGAGGTCAGTAACATTGAATCCTAAGAAAAATGCCACTTCTTAATCAACTTATCTCAAAGAACTGATGCCCTGAAGTCCTTTTACTTTTTTATTTTATTTATTTTATTTTTATTTTTTAAAGATTTTATTTTATGTAATCTCTGTACCCAACATGGGGCTCGAACTTACAACCCCGAGATCAAGAGTCACATGCTTTATCTACTGAGTGCCTGGCTGGCTCTCCCTGAAGGCCTTTTAATAGGGAGAAAACCCTACTTAGATGCAGAGGTTTCAGGTAACAATCTTATGTTTTATTATATTCATTAACTTTATATTGCATTAAATTTTACATTTACCTTCAAGTGATATTGGTTTTCCATTTAAGATAAAAATGTGTAGCTTCCTCTTTAAATAAGCTTATTTAATTTAAAAAGTAAAGTTATTTAATGGATGACTAACTCATAGTGCAATCATACCACAGAGTGGCAAAAAGTAGGAAGGTAGGTGGTGGAACTCAGTATGGCACAAATCCAAATGGTGGCCTATGCATGACCAAGCTTGGGAGACTCATGACTATTATACTTCTCTTCTTAAGTAGGTTTTTTTTTTTTTTTATGTTATGTTAATCACCATACATTACATCATTAGTTTTTGATGTAGTGTTCCATGATTCATTGTTTGTGTATAACACCCAGTGCTCCATTCAACACGTGCCCTCTTTAATACCCATCACCAGGCTAACCCATCCCCCCATCCCCTCTCCTCTAGAACCCTCAGTTTGTTTCTCAGAGTCCATAGTTTTTATAACCCTTACATGTAAAACTTATACTGGCCATATGGCTTGATTTTATACAAATATCTTAAAAATTGGGTCCTAAGAAAAAATATCCCATGTATTCAATACCATCCTCTTAAGAAACTTCCATCTGATATCACCATAGTGTATATGTCACTTCTCACCCTAAACCCCCCCCACACAAATTTATCTCAGATTTGCCCAAACCCTGATTTTGTCTTCTCTTGACTCATGTTTACAATGACTACTTTAGTGGTTAACAGAAAGAAAAAGAAGTCTGTCTTATGAATGGACTAACTCAAATTAAATTAAAACACTAGTTTGAGTTCAGAGCTTTTCCTTAATACAAGTTTCACTGCTTAGGAAAGCAATTATAAAGTCTTAAAATACATTTTATTATCTTAAAGCCACACATTAACTCAATAAAAGAAATTTATTTTAAAAACCTTCAAGAAATCATACCTCTTTGAATCCCATAGCAAAATTAACTCTTCATATGATGAACAATTTCTTTGGGGCTCCAGGTTTCCATCTGTAAATATGCAGATACTTTGGCTAATTTGCAAAAGAACCACTTTTTAAGCCCGAGTTGTATTCTACCAACATTGGCCCCAAATCTAGATGTTATGAAACTAGTCTAGTTCTCAACATCCATGAATTCAGATGGAAAATGTGTGAAGTGAGGTTTGAAAGGAACATTTCCCGGGGAGTTTGCCCTGAGAGGTCTTCATCAGTTTGAATAGATCTCCATTAATGGCTCTTCTTCCCTCTGATTTTCTCCTGCCTGGTTCTCTCTTGGTCTCCAGATTTTAACTTCATAATTCCTGTCTCAGAACGGCCTGCCAGGACCATCACATCTAAAAAGTCTTCTCCTCACATCCCTCTAGAACTTCGTTCTAATTTAAGAGTACGCATAGGATTTTTAGATTTTCTTAACTTTTGTGCCAGATGTTTTTCTTCATGTTTTTGTAGGTTATTTCTTCTCCTACAAGGGTGTAAGTTTTAGGTGGCCAAAGACCTTAGCTACCTTGTTCACTCTGTATCCCCCAGCTCTCTGCCCATAGTAAATGTTCAGTATTTGCTTACCAAATGAACGAATGATTTTGCTGCAGGTCATAATAATAGAATGAGATATTCAAATTATATCCCACTTAATTTTGTTGTAGATTTTGTGCTTCAGTGGCCGACTGTTCTAGAATTTCTTGTAATTGCTGTTGGTATGTAACCTGCAAAGTGAGTATCAGGGAATATAGCAATTAATGCTGGAGGTTTAGATTGACCCCCTTAAAATTAAATCTTATTTGATTTCTTCTTGTGGCAGGTAATATGTATATTTGGTACAGATTTGAAAGTACAAAGTTTAAACATTGAACAGTAAGATTTCCTTTCAACTTCATTCCCAGGAATCTAGTTCCCAGAAGCAACCACTATGAATATTCCAGAATAGTCTATGTATAGCTAGTTTTGTGTGTGCATGTGTGTGTGCACATGGGTGCAATATATAATTACATACTCTTCTGTGGTGTAGTTTTCTTGTTCAGTAATATATCATGCTTTTCAATAATTAGGATTCCAGTGTATAAATAAATTCTGTACATTTCTTTGATTATTCATTCTTCTTTTCTTCCTTCCTTTTATCTGTTGTTAAAGGTGGGCATGAAATAGGTGTTTTTGTGCCCATTTTACAGATCACAAGACTGAGTGCCTGAGAGGGTAAGTTTTTGTCCAATTCACGTAGCTGGTGTGCAGCAGAGCCTGAGTTTGAATCCAAGCTGCATGTCTGTTGTGGAACGTTTGAGTAATTCTTTTTCTTCTCTGTGACAAGAGGTGCCATGGATGACCTCTTCTCTCACCCAGTGGTGAGTTTACTGATAAATGAATTCCTAGAAGTGGGACTCAGTGTCCAAAGTGTATTTACACGTAAAGTTTTATCGAGGTTGCCCTGCCATCTGTGAGAATGTCTGGTTCCTCTCATTTTGCACAAGTATGCTTCGAGAGCCTTTTCAAGGTTTTGCTAGTCCAGCAGGTGAGAGACGGACCCATTTGTATAGATTCTCTCCAGTCTGAGATTGAGTTCTTGGCAATTTTATAATTAGAATCTTTTCAGTTTTGTAGTCTTTTTTCTTTTTAGGGTAACATTCAACTTAAGAAGTAGTTATTACTAGGATTTAGAAACACGGAAGAGATGATTTACTTTTTAAGAAAAGCACCTTCCTGGGAAATGCTATGCAGAAGTCTTTCACTTAGAAGATACAATAAATCAAATGTTAACTGTGGCTGTGTTTTTAATTTTTATTCTAAAAATAAAATTATAAAACTGAGGGCGCCTGGTGGCTCAGTTGGTTAAGCGACTGCCTTCGGCTCAGGTCATGATCCTGGAGTCCCAGGATCGAGTCCCGCGTCGGGCTCCCTGCTCAGCAGGGAGTCTGCTTCTCCCTCTGACCCTCCACCCTCTCATGCTCTCTCTCTATCATTCTCTCTCTCAATAAATAAATAAAAATCTTTAAAAAAAAAACTGAAAATTTGGTTAATATCTATTGGGTAAAAAGATGTTTACTGAATCAAATAAATAAATATTGACTAATGCAGCCCATATATAATGATTAATGTGGTTAACATTTTTATTAACCTGGTCAAGTCTTGTAAGATGCTTCAAGTGGGTCTGGCTGGGAGGCGGGATGAGATGCATCTTTTTACTGATAGCTAGATGCAATTTCTGAATATTCCATTTATGTGGTTCCTAGATAGTAAGAACCACAAGGCCTTGTTTAATGCACTATCTTGAGCTTCTCTTCATCTTTTTTTTTTTTAAAGATTTATTTATTTTATTTTAGAGAGAGAGCATGAGTAGGGGGAGGGGCAGAGAGAGAGGGAGACAAGCAGACCCCCCCCAGCCCCCCACCGAGTGCAGACCCCGATCCAGGGCTGGATCCCAGGACCGGGAGATCATGACCTGAGCTGAAACCAAGAGTTGGACACTTCACCAGCTGGGCCACCCAGGCGCCCCAGCTTCTCTTTCCTTCTTTCCTTTTCTCTCTAAACTCCATGCACCAGCTCCTTTCTGTTCCTCACATGGCAAGCTCTTTGTCATGCAGGTCCTGTTCACTTACTGCTTCCTTTCATCTGTAATGCCCTTCCCTGGTGGCTGGCTCTCACTTCAGTCATCAGCTCAAAAGTCACCTCCCCAGGGAACTGTTGACCATCCAGTTGAAGGTGCCCCCCACCCCCCTCAGGTATTCTTGGTCTCATCTCCTTTTTGTTTTTTAAATTATTTTTTAAATTATTCATTTCTTTATCTCCCATTTTTTTCCCACTTGCCTCTAAGCATCAAGAGGATAAAATCTCAGTTTTGTAAATGGCAGAATTCTCTGTGGCTAAAATAATGTCTGGGCACATAGTAGGAGCTCAGCAAACATTTAAGTATCAATGAAACCCTGAAATAACATTTGGCATATTAAATTATGAAGCAGACAGTAACCCTAACGTATAATGTATATACGTATTTATAAATCCCAAGAAACTCCAAGAGTTTTGTGGAGTTCCATTGTATGATTTTTGGTTGTAGCCGTTTTGCAGGATCCAAACTGTAGTCCTCGGCGCAGGCCAGACATGTGGAGGGGAAAAACCTGGCTGGCATAAAAAAAAAGGGCCTTTCTTTTGCCCTTGTCCTGGTGCTGCCGGCCATCTGCTGTGACCAGAGCTTGTCACTGAACTTCTCACACCTCAGCTTCCGTTGCAGCAAGACGGAGGTATTAATGTCTGGCCTTCCTGTCTCACCACCTGTCCACCTCCGAGCCAGAAGTGCAGTTGTGGATGGGAAGAGCGTGTCCAAGCACATGAAATATTCTGTTTTGTCCCAGGTGGGTCTTCCCAGGGCCTCCTGAGTGGAAAATAGCAGAGAAAACTTGGATTCTATTGTGCTTTTTGGGTCAGACCCAAGACCAAACCAGATAACTTTGTAAATTTATTATTTACCTCGAATTTCAAAAAGATAGAGTTGAATATCTAGCAAGAAAGGAAGGAAGGAGGGAAGGAAGGAAGGAAGGAAGGAAGGAAGGAAGGAAAGGGAGGAAGGAAGTCCACTCTACAACAAAAGATTCCTTTTATAATAATCTCTCTGTGTGTATATGTATCAATTCTTTTTAACTAGTGTTTTACATTACATGTATGTGGCAAATAAATAAAACAATGCAAAAAAGAATAGAATGAAGAGGCAGTTTCTCTCCCACCCCACACTTGTCTCACTTCTCAGGTATACCATTCTGGGCAGATTCTTGTCTATTTGTGCGGAGATGTGTGTGCATAGGCATACATAAAAATGCAGGTGTTTTTGTATAGTTCGTTTTGCACATATGGGCTCATCTTTAATATTGTGGATTGTTGTTGTTGTTGTATACCCTGTCCTTTTTCTTCTAATTTATGTTGGAGCACTTTTCAGCACTTTTTATGGATGCCCATTGTTCATTTATTTCACTGTTTCACAATTTCTTTAGTTAACACTATTAGTGGACACTTTAAGGTAATTTCTCATTTTGACTAATTAAACAGTAAAGCAGTGAACATCCTTGTGCGTACCTGTATGCATCCATGATACAATGTTTCTAAGGTAAATCTGAAAAAACGAGTTTCTCTTACAAAGTGGTGTACCTTACAATTTTGATAAATAGAGTCAATTTTCCTTCAAAGAGGTTGTACCAGGTATGTTCCCACTGAGAGTGCTCAGGAGTATAGTACTTGTTTCTGCCAGTCCTAACGTGTGTGTGTGTGTGTGTGTGTGTAACTCTTGAAGGATATTCTCCTGCCTCCATTCCTCAGCTCAGTTTCCCACTCCCCAAATCTGTTCTGCTTACTGGAAATTGATCACCTAAAAAATATCAAACCTAATCCTACCCTACCTCTACTTTAAAATATTCTCAAATGCCTTCCCCTTACAAATAATTATTCTGTAATGTACTCAAGACACTCTGTGATCTAGATCCCACCATATCTCATACCGCGCATATCAGTGTTCAGATCAATGCACCCCCAAATCAATGCTCAAGGCAAATATGCCCTCTCTAGTTGCTCCGCTGGCCAGGCTTTTTCCTTCATTACTGCCCATACGCCTGTTGTTTCATTGATTAGAAAGTTCTTCCTCTTCCTTTTACTTTCTCTACTTTTTTCTCATCCTGAAAATCCCAGCTGGGATGTCTTTGATTTAGACATACTTGCCCCCCACCCCCCTGCCGGACACTATGACACCATCCCCCATCTCCGTGGTGGGAGGAGCCACTTGCCACGTGTATCCCTTTACATTTAAATTAATTAAATAAAAATTTAAAAAATGCAATTCCTTAGTCACACTAGCCACATTTCAAGTGTTCAATAGCCACATTTCATTAGTGGCTACCATCTTGGGCAGTACAGATATAGAATATTTCCATCACTGTAGAGAATTCTGTTGGACAGTGCTGCCTTATGTTTCTTCATAACACTCATTGCTGTTTCAAAATACATGTTTTGAGAATATTGTTTTGATGATTTTACCCTTACTAGTCTGCGAGCGACATAAGGGCACAGCTTGTCCTTGTCTGGCTCCTTGCTTTTTCCCATTATAGAAGTTCTATAACTGGTGAATGAATGAGTGAGTGAGTGAATGAATGAGTGAATTAAAGAATTCCTCCAAGCTCTTTATTGTTGTGCTTCACTGATCAGTAGACCTTCTGGGAAGGGGCCGAAGCCTCCATGCCTTTACCCAAGTCCCCTGCACATTTCAGTTGGGAGCCTTAGCAGGACCGTAATTCTTATACTATCATGATCCGGGCATATTTGACCTTTCCATTGGGCTTGATACTTCAGCATCCATTGCCTAACTATCCCGAAAGGTTGCCCAGGATTGGGTTAGACCTGCGCAGTAGGCATCTTAGCCGGCCTCCCAGATCTCCTTCCCCATCCCTTTGCCCCCTTTTGGAACTGAAGCATTCCTTTCTCCAGCTGGGAGTGCTCAGAGTGGTGTAGACTGACAACTTGCAGCTGAGCCCCCTGCTGCTGCCGAAGAGAGCTAGCTACCTGGCCAAAAGCCAAACCCCTTTCCATGGGGTGCAGCCCACACTCAAGAGCTGCCCGGTTTGGGATGACTCTGGGTGGATGGTGGATCTTCAGAGGGCATTGTAGAGAGTGCGTCACAGCTGACTTGCACCCTTGACTCCCTCCTAGGTGTTGCTCTTGAGAGCCCTTCTCATTGAACTTCCAGAATTCGAATCTCCTTCTTAGAATCTGCTTCCCAGTAAACTCAACTTGCAACAGTCTGATTTATAATTGAAAATTCGCAGCTTTAGCTCAGCCTTCCAAAGAAGGGTCCATGATCTTTTGCAAGAATATGTTTTTGCTTGATTTGTTGGCCCATGGATTCTCTCTGTATTTTACCTATTCTCAAAATTAAATGATTCGTTAATTTAATTTTCATAAAAAGTTTGGTGGCTTATTTCATTTATTAGGTTGTTAAATGCTCCAGTCTCTTCAGTAGAATCAGCTGATAAATGAATTAAGAAAATACCTTAACCACTTTATTACATTGAATCTGGACTCCATAAATTATTAGTATCAGCCTTGATTGTTTTGTTTTGTTTCTTGGAGGAAGAAGCTCCAAATAAACAGTAGGCAAGATTTATATGCACATTACTTTGGCTTTTCTTGCCTGAAAGTCCTGATTTCAGTTCTTTTTCCTGTGTACCTGTTCACACCATCATAAAAGGAGAGCGCTGGTTATAGCTTTGTAGCCAGAGGGAAGAGAAATGCTTTTGTCTGTGGATTTGATCCTACTTTATTCCTGAACAGGGCGTTTGGCCATCAAGTAGCCCACTCACTGAGAGGAGACAATTTGATTTTTTTTCATAACTGTCAATTTCATTGGGCAACTGTGAATTTCCAGGGAACATTTGTAAGATAGAGGGAGTTATAGAAGATACGCTGACTGGCAGATGTTTCGAGATTGATTAAAGATTTAGAAAGAAGTACATTTCCTCACGCTGCTGGTCTATCTTTTAATGAGATTGACAGTTTTACACATAAAGAAAAAGTTCTTTATCATACAGAAATAAATTTCTAAAGTTAAATCCACTTGAGAGAGATGGATATAGGATAGAGTATGTGTGAAGAAGATTGGACATTTTACTGGTGTTTAACTTTGAAGCTTATTTTTCAGAGAAAGATGAAGTTGAATATTTCAAAGATGAAAAAAATCCTTTTGTTAGACTAATTACTCTAATATTAACTCAAAGAGTGGGTCAGCTTTCCGCAGGTTCAGGTCATGCATTCCAGGGAACTTATAATTGTGATTTTAGATGGGCATTAGGCACATGGAGTTAAAAATTAGCAATTTTCATTTCATCTTCCAAAGGTTCAAGCTGAAAAAGGCATTGGCATATTGGTTGGAAAAATGACTAATAAGGAGAATATAAGGGTTATTAAAAAATATTTCTTACTCTTCTCCGACCTAGAGAGGCATGCAAGTGAAAGTTGCATATGTTAAATGTGATATGTTAAATATAACATAAAAAAGAATAACGTCTTCAAGTTTTGATACCAGAGGATAGAGAAAAGGGCCAGGACAAATAGATATTCATAACAAAATTGATTTGATATTGAATTTATCTTATCCCTGTATTTTACTGATGGGGAAACTGAGGCCATGAGAGATTTCATGACTTCTCCAGAGCTCTGGTCCCTCAGGAATCGAGCTGTGAAGTCTACAACATGGGGGCTAAGAGCATAAACCTCGGTGACAGGTGGTGGACAGATCTTTCTAGGCCACTGACTTACTGTGATTTTGTTTATGTTACTTAATCTCTCTTAGTTTTTTTTTTCAGTTAATTGGTGTCAATAATTACGGTGCCCATCTCATAGGGGTGTGTGAAAATTACATAAAATAATCAATAAAGTGCATTTCATGGCTTGTAGGTTACTTTGAAAAGCAGGTTTTGAAGTTGGGGAGCCTGGCTGGTTGTTCACATGGGTTCTTAAGCCAAGGACTCTGCCAGGAACATCGTGGGTCCTTAATGAATCAAGGAGTGAACACCACACATCGAAATATGGAGAGACGGCCTTGTGGAATTACCAAGGCTAAAATTGTGATCCATTTAAAATGTTAATTTAAATAGACTTGCACTTGAAGAACATACTGATATTTTACTCTTTGAATATATATTTCCAAACTCTTACAATTAAGGTGTGAAATCATGTAATTAAGGTGTTGGTAAAGGGCATCCTTTGAAGGGAGGAGTGGACAGTTGAAAGGTGGTGTAATCTGTTGTAAGGTGAAAAATTGCCCACTGAAAATTTGAAGCCTTCAAGTTTTGCTCTATTCTGCTTCACTCCATTGTTGTATCTTCTGGAAAATTGTCCTGATATCTGTGATGTATGAGAAAAAGCAAATGGCAGAAAAAAAGGAGGAATTTTGGTGCAAATGTGTGCACATAATATATTACTGTGTGGGCACCGAAAAATGAAGAAAGGAATGGTTTCTGGTAGTAACTATTATAAAGTAACTGTGCGGGGTGCCTGGGTGGCTCAGTTGTTAAGCGTCTGCCTTTGGCTCAGGTCATGATCCCAGGGTCCTGGGTTCGAGCCCCACATCCGGCTCCCTGCTCGGCGGGAAGTCTGCTTCTCCCTCTCCCATTCCCCTGCTTGTGTTCCTGCTCTCGCTAACTCTCTCTCTGTCAAATAAATAAATAAAATCTTTAAAAATAAATAAATAAATAAAGTAACTGTGCTTTCCTCTAAGAAGTGGGACTGGGGGAGGTAAGGTGAGGTGGGTGGTCATCTGCCTTTTACTTCTATGCTTTTCAATTTCTTTATCTATTTGTTATGTATTTTTATAATGCACATTCATATCTTTTGTAGCATAACAAAAATATTATGACCTTAATTGGCTAGAGACAAAGAACACTGGTTGGGAGATGAGACTTTTTGTGAACTCATTTTATTTAAAAATATATTGCAAATCCATTCTTTATGTAAGGGCATATACTTATATATTGTGTTTTCCTAAAAGACATCATCCGGTAATGGCACTGACCTTTTCTCTTATATAGCTTTTGGGGCTTTGGACAGCAATGGATCATGTTCATTCATATGTAAAGCCATTCATTTGTCACTTTCACTGTGTATTTTCCTTTGCAAGAGAGCTATCTAGGCAGCGGTACTTCCTGCACCTTACCATAATTATTATGGCTTTGTTAGAAACATTATATGACATCTTCCCAATTAGAATGAAATATATTTTCCTTTAGTGATCATTATTAATATTGTTTTAATTAAGAGCATTGATAGCTCAGGGTTTCAGCCACATCTCACTCACTGTCATAAATTAGAGGATTAAATGGTCTTTCTACATATCATATTATCAGGGGAACAAAAGCAGCTCTAGTTTGTCAAGAGAGAAAGATGGGATTTGGGTTCTTATGCTCAAATATTTCAGTATGGCAGATTTGGTAGTGAGAGACAGTAGTCAGATTGAGAACATGGGAAAAGGAGGCTGGGTCAGATTTTCAGAGCAAATCAAGCTGATTTGGAATTGCAAGTTACCTTGATAATCTGTTCACTTCTAGTTTTCTGTGTTATTTTGCAAGTGTTGGTGTTTGCTCTTGTGTGTAGCAAAATTACACTAACTATTTGAGAGCCATGGTCCCAATGATCTGTATAAATTGTGTAACCAACATATTTTGTTTAGGACTATAATATAAAGCAGGGAAGGAGAGGATCATGCCCCTCAGGGGTTTGAATTCAGTCTCAGCCCCTTACAATATACTGTCCTTGTCCTCAATTTATAGATGAAGGAGTTGGGCTTACAGGGAATCAATCTACTCAAGATGGCTCAGCCTAAGAATGAAAAGAGCAAGAAGTTGAGATCCATGTCTTTCTCTGCTTAATCTCTGTTACACTAATGCAGGTCTCTATACCCAGTCCTTGTAATTTTAGTATCAATAATGGGACTAAGCTGAATACCTTGAAATACTACTGTAGGACTGCCTCTTTTAGATATTTTCTTGACCTATTTTATTTACCTGATTCCCTGAAAACCAGAAGAAACATCAGAGTTGCTAATGAGGAAAAGAACTAAAAACTGCATTTGAGTAAAAACCAAAGTTGTATGACAAAGTGAATGTCAAACAACTGGCTTGAAAGACAGTGGAAAGACAGTACAGCTGGGTGTCTGAGCATTCTTTGTGAGTTTATTTATTCCTTAAGAAAAGAGACCACTAGACTAAGCTAGGTTCCATAAGCAGAATCTTTAGGAGAATTTTAGTAACCAAGATCATCTCATTCAAACTAAATTTGAACACTGGACACAAAGAAAATAGGAAAGACTACATCAGTGTCAATAAAATGTTCTCCCTCTTTTTATTGTTACTGTTTTGCTGGGTTTTCCAGTATTTTCCCTGTAATAATATGAACCTAAAACCCCAACATAAAATTGTTATTTTAGTATATATACTTTCCATTTTTTCCATACCCATCTAAAATTTCCCATCCTTGCAATTATTACATATTTACAATGTCATATCCTGTGTATATTCTAAAATAGATTGTGTTATACTGTAAATATTTCCCCAAGGGGTTTACATAATTTTTAAAAACTGTAATTTTGAAGTCTACAATATTCCATTGAGTAGGTACCTAATTTACTTGCTGGTTAAAACAGTTAAATTGTTTCTAATTCAAATAACACTCAGGCTTATAGTAACTGACGATGTTTCGGATTGTTCCCTTTCAAGGGAGGTGATTAGGAGGCTAGAAAGTGAATATTTTTATGACTCTTGATATACATTGTGAATTAGCTTCCCTGAAGGGCCACACCAATTTACACCTCTGTCAGCAACGTCTGAGGGGACGAAGACCAGTTTTTAAGACTAGAAATCTGGCAGTATGCCACAGATGAGCTGACGTTCTTTTTGCTTTGCAATCATCCATTCGCTGGTGATAGGGCTGGGCTGAGGATCCCAAGCTATAAAACAGAGTCATACCTATAGGCCTCAGTACATGTTTTGGCTCTTAGCATAAGAATATATACAGTGTTTTAGGGAAACAAAAGCAAAAATAAACTATTGGGACCATATCAAAATAAAATCCTTCTGTACAGTGAAGGAAACATTCAATAAAACTAAAAAGCAACCTACTGAGTGGGAGAAGATGTTTGCAATGACATATCGATACAGGGTTAGTACCCCAAATATATGAAGAACTTATAAAGCTCAACACCCCCAAAACAAATAATCCAATTAAAAATGGGCAGAAGACATGAAAAGACATTTCTCCAAAGAAGACACACAGAGGGCCAACAGACACATGGAAAGATGTTCATCATCAGTTACTGTCAGGGAAATATAAATCAAAACTACAATGAGTTATCACCTCACGCCTCATGCAGAATGGCTAAAATCAACAACACAGGAATTAACAGGTGTTGGCGAGGATGCGGGGGGTGGGAAAGGAGCACTCGTGCACTGTTGGAGGGAATACACACTGGTGCAGCCACTCTGGATAACAGTATGGAAGTTCCTCAGAAAGTTGAAAACAGAACTACCCTACAATCTAGTGATTGCACTACTGGGTATTTACCCAAAGAATACAAAAACACTAATTCAAATAGATACATGCACCCCTATGTTTATAGAAGGATTCTTTACAATAGCCAAATTATGGAAGCCGTCCAAGTGTCCATTGATTGATGAATGGATGAAGAAGAGATGGTACACACACACACACCCCCACACAACATGGAATATGATTCAGCCATAAAAAAGAATGAAATCTTGCCATTTGCAATGACATGGTTGGAGCTAGGGAGTGTAATGCTAAGCAAAATAAGTCAGAGAAAGACAAATACCATATGATTTCACTCATCTTTGGAATTTAAGAAACAAAACAAATGAACAAAGGGGCAAAAAAAAAAAGACAAACCAAGAAACAGTCTCTTAACTGTAGAGAACACACTGATGGTTACCAGAGGGGAAGGGGATGGGGGGGTGGGGGAAACAGATGATGGGGATTAAGAGTACACTTCTCATGATGAGCACTGAGTAATGTGTAGAATTGTTGAATCACTACATTGTACACCTGAAACTAATATGACACCCTATGTTAGCTAACTGGAATTAAAATAAAAACTTAAAAAAAGGAATATATACAGTGTTTTGTGACTTCCATAATTTAGGCCCTCTGTAAATTCCCTAGCTCATTTAGGAATTTTATTATAACCCGAGAAAAATGAAATATGCTCTTTGAAGTGGTGAGCTGTGCTGTCTTTCAGCACATTAATAACTGACGCCAAATGATTTCAATGAACTTTTGGTTTCATTTGTTCCAAAACTGGAGAGAGGACACATGATATCTATTTCTGAACTTTGAGCAAAGTTTAGATTCCTCAGTTAATACTTTGAGTGCAGTTTTCTTGTTATGCTTGCCAACGGGGGAGAGCATTGAATTTGGTTTTGTGGCTTATGCCCTTTATTAATTATACTCCATCAATAAAGTGATCTGCATCCACTCTGAAGTTGGGAAGGTGAGAGCATGCTCCTTTGAGTAAGTTGTGTCCTGAACGAATGGGTACCTCTGGCTATGAGTGGTTCATACACAGCAGTACCAGAAACACATTAGCAATTGAGACCTATTTCATAATCATTATACCAATGATCTAATCATTCCTGTAGTTTAAAATATTTAATACACTTACTTGCATTTGTGGGTCCGTGCATTTCACACATTCGTTCATGTATTCAGCTCCTTTTTCTTGAGGACCTACTATGTGCAAGGCTCAATTCTTAGTGCTAGTAGAGAAGTGGTAAATTAGAATAAACTAGAAAATATGTTCATGATAAATGCACTCATTTAATCAGTAATTTTAATATTATTGTAACGGTTTTATACTATTTGATTTAAAATTTTTATGGGATTCACATGACTGAAAATTCAAGCATTAAAAGTTAGAAAGGATACACAATGAAAATTCTCCTTATAGCCACACGATATTATCCAAATAGGCAATCAATGTTATAGTTTCTTATGTATTTATTCAGCTGTATTTCAGGCACATATCAACATACACACATGCAGATAAGTTCCCATATGTGTTATGTTGTATACTCCATTTTCCCACATCTATGGCATATACTCTATACATTATTCTGCACCTACCCTATGTTACTTAATAAATTCAGAAAACCTCTCCTCATCATTACTTAAAGATCAGGCTCATTTCTTCTTTTTCCTGGCTGCATGGTATTTCATTATGTTAAATATTATATTAACTTTGAATTCTTAAGAAGATTTATTATCTCATTTTTATTGTTAGAAATAGCACTGCAAAGAATGTCTTTGTGCATAGGTTTCATTCCTTTAGATTTTTCTTTTTCTCAGTGTCTCATTGTGAGTTTAAAGTGGTGAATTTTTAGGGCCATTGAAAAATATTTTTTTTAATTATAACCTGGAAGTACTGATCCACAGTGTGTATGCAGTACTATTTTTTGTGTAAGAAGTGGGCGGTAAGGCTATATATGAATATTTGTCTGTATGTGCTTGTGTTTGCCTAAGAAACTAATAACTGTAGTTGCAGATAGGTGACAGGGACTGGTTCAGGGGATAGAAAACAGAGATAGGAGTCAGGCTAATCAGTATATATCTCTGACATTTCAATTTTGAACCATGTGAATGTCTTACTTATAAAAATAGTAAAATTTCAATTTTAACTATGAAGTTAAAAATTGAAATGTAAATCTCTACTATACTGCCATTTTCAATATATGGATATGAGCAGCTTTTTTTTTTTTTTTTTTTTTTTTTTTAAGACTGGGCTATTGGAAAGTACTACCATCAAGCGAAATGTGGGAAGTCACAAAGTACACATGGTCATGAATCTTGTTCACTGGTAGGATCCAACTCAGAGGTCTGCTGCCTCTATCCCTGACTCTTAAAAACAATGGAAAGGTATGGAGTATTTCCCAAACCTCAGTGATTCACATGTCCCCTCCATAGTTTTATCATAGTTGTGGACAGCTTTGACTGGTTTACTTTTCTTTATGCTTACATTTTATAGAAGTACCAAATATGAAAAACCAATGTCACCTTCCCTACATAGAAGCTGTATTAGTTTAGGTTCTATCAGAGAAGCAGAACCAGGAGGAGGTACTTCATCGGGGATTTGTTTTTAGTATTCATTCTTAAGGAATTTCAGGATCTGGTTTATAGGGTCTGGGTGTGCCTGATGCTAGAGCTTGACATCAGAAGTAAAGATGGACATGAAGTGGTAGGAAGCAAATACAAACTGGCACCTATGAGGATGGGCTTGGAGCCTCTGATTGACAAAGCCTCTAATCCACCATCTTCAACAGTGGGGGTGTTCTGCCAGGAAAAGATGGGAAGATGGTGCCCATTGTCAAGGAGCTAAACAGACACTTGGCCTAGGTTCCTGAGGAGCTGAAGGAGGATCTGGTAGGAACCAAAGAAACTGCAGCCTCGCTCTTGCCCCATGTCTACAGTGTGAACCAGCAGATCCCAGACAATGTGCCTGACTGTCAATATGGTGCCCTGCACTGAGCTTCCAAGGTGTAAAAACAATACAGAGCTTCACGTCCTCCTTCCAGATGTTGTAGTCCATACTCTTATCTGTGCAGGGAAGGCAATTCTTTGAAAAGTATTTCCAGCATAACTGAGTTGACATAATATGAATCCACCACAAAAGATAACTGTAAACGTAAATGCATTGAAAACTAAACAATATTATTGAATTCTAACTGGACACATCACTCAATGGAGGTACTGATCCTGAGGCTTTCTCTTTGTTGAAATGGAAGATGAGCAAATTTTAGAGAGGTTTTAAAATCATTACTAGCAACTGACTGGAACATTCTCCTTGACTCATTTGGAAGGACTGAAATGACAAAATGAGTATCTTGCTCACCGTGAGAGTCCATGTTATTTAGTGCCTTTGCCAGTACAGTTCCTTCTGGTTCTCCTAGTTTAAGGAATATGTGGTGGTGAATAGAGATGGTGCCATGCTCTGTTCACTTGTCTCTGCATTTTTCCTTCTTAAGTGAAGGAAACAGCAAGGGGGAGGACAGTGTGGTAGACAGGAGAGAACAGAGCAAAGCCCCAGATGTGATTTTATCAGCTGTAGACCCACCTCGTTGAAGACCTGTCATGGACACACTTGAGTGCATAGGTCATCAGCATGAAAGGCTTGTTGGCTTTTGAGGGGGTGGCTGGGAAACAAGCAGAGCCTGGCTCAGATCTCTGAGGGTTTGGTGGCTGTCTCCACTCATTGGATAACTTTGAGTGGCTGAGAAAACCTCATGACTTTGAGACTCTGAGGGACCTCCTTTGTAAGTGCGAATGGAAGCAGCAGGGGCTGGCTTCTCGCCAAGATGCTTCCATTTCATATTTGTCCCATTGGTGTTTCCCAGGCATTTTTTGGTTTCCCAGAATCCTCAAATCCATATATGACTGCAAGGATTCAAATAAGTTCTGGAATTTACCAGCCATGGGATCTTGGGCAAGCCACTTCAAGTCCCTGCTAAGTAGGGATATTATGCTTTCTAAATCATTGGGTAGTTGTGAGATTTAAATCAGGGACTGACTTTGTTCATCCGTGGGCCAAATGTGCCCCCCGTCCCTTACCTATTTTTGCGAATAAAGTTTTATTGGGACACTGCCATGCTCATTTGTTTATGTATCGTCTCTGGCTGCTTCCACAGTACACGGCAGAGTTGAGTGATTGTAGCAGAGACCTTATAGCCCACAGAGCCTAAGATATTTCCTGAGAAAGTGCACTGGTGCCTGGATTAAATAATACACATACATTCAATTCAGAAATGCTTATTGGGTACTATGTTTAGGTAGTAGACATGCAGGAATGAAGAAACACAGGCAACAATCCCTACCCTTATGAAGTTTTCAGTCCAGGAGAGAGTCAGACAGTAAGACGAAAAAATACAAAAAACAAAAAACAGGTAAAATACATATCAAGTGGTGACCAGTGCTATGGAGGAAAAAATCAGGAAAGGGAGAACGAGTGTGTGGTGTGTGGTGTGGTGTGTGTGTGTGTGTGTGTGTGTGTGTGTATGTGTGTGTGTGGTGTATGGGGTGAGTTGTGATTTTAGTTAGGGTGATCAGGGAGCCCTCACTGAAAGAGTGACGTTTACACAGTGACTTGAGGGTGGTGGGGAACAGAGCTGTGTGGACATGTGGGGAGGGGTGTTTGAGGACCAGCAGGGAGGCCAGTGTCCCCGAAGCAGAGGGAGCAGTGGGAGAGGAGCAGAAGGTGTGGTCAGCGGGGTAGGACTTCCTTGGCCACTGCAAGGACGTTGCATTTTGTTCTGAGCAATAGGGAAGATGCTGGATGGTGATTATAGCTGCGGAAGTGGTGAAGAGCAGTTAGGCTCTGGATGTATTGTAAAAATAACACCAGGAGGATTTCCGAATGGGTTGGAAATGCCCTGGGAAAGAAAGAAAAAAAAAGTCAGGGATGACTTCAATATTTTGACTTGGTCAGCTGGAAGAATGAGACTGCCATTCACTGAAATGTGGGGAAATGGGAGCTAGAGCAGGTTTTGGAGCAAAGATTAAGAATTCAGAATCAAGCATGTTAATTTTGAGGTGCCTGTTAGGCTTCCAGGTAGGAATGTAAATGCTTAGAACGATGCCGGCCACTTAGTAAATAGTAAATGTTCACTGTTATTACTGCTGTGACTGATGTTATTACTGAGAGCTCAGTATCTGTGTGTGTGTGTGTGTGTGTGTGTATTATATATATATAATATATATATACTTATTATGTGTCGGCGCTAGAGAAACAACATTGGATGAGTTCCTGTCCCTGTCTTCATGGTGCTGGTGGGAAGACAGATAAATACTCAGAAATTTTATGTGAGATCACTGGTGTGGGGCAGTGTGGGGGAATCACAGACTCTGCGTAAATCCAAGTCATGATTTTTATAAAATTAGTGATTTGCAGCTTACTTAGTCTTTCTATATCCCTGTCCTCATCTATAAAATAGAGACATCAACTTGATTTTTATAATGCATCTAAGTGCTCAGTAAACATTAGCTTGGTATAAAACGTGCTGTAAAATCATTTGTTTGTTTTGAAAATGTTTGTTGTGTGTCTGCCATGTATCAGGAACTTGGATGGCATTAATGGTAGAGTGTGAACAAGACAGATGAAGACCCCGCCTTCAAGGAGATCCTAGGGGGCAGGGGTGGAGAACACATGGTAAATAAATGAAAACGGTAGGTGGAGCTAAGAATCACGTGAAAAATTAAATATATTCTAGGCTGCACTGTCCAATAGAAATATAATGTGAGCTGCATGTATGCAATTTAAAATTTTCTAGATGGCACATTGAAAAAGTAAAATGAAACAGGTGAAATTAAGTTTAATAATATATTTTATTTAATCCAATATATCCAAAATGTTATCATTTTAACATATAATAAGCATAAAATTATTAATGAGACATTTTACATTCTTTTTTCTAGTAAGTCTTCAAAACCTGGCATTTTATTTATTACAGCACATTTCATGTGGTCTAGGCACATTTCAAGCTCTTGGAAACTATACATGGCTAATGGCTGCCATATTGGGCAGTGTGGATCTAGAATGAGTGGGTGTCTGCTGTAGATTGAGTGCTTGAGGAAAGGTGAGTCCTTATGACAGGAAGGACCGAGCCATGCAAAGATTTGGGGGAAGCCCTCTGTGTAGAAGATGGAAGTAGGCAAAGAGCCTAGGACAAAATTGGCTTCCTGTGGTAACTGAGAACAGATCTATAAGGCCAATGGGGCAAGAGCCCAGAGGACAAAGGGAACAGTTATATGAGGTTGAGGAACAACATGGGGCCAGATCTTGTAGAATTTAGAGTCCGCAGTGAGGGGTGTGGATGAATTCTAAGTGTGTTGAGAATCAGTGGAAGGATCGAAGTAGGAAGTGAAATGATGAAGCTCTCACAGGCTGCCATGAGGAGAGAGGAATGGTAAGACACAAGAATGGGAGCAGCAAGGCATTGGAGATACATCCAGTCCAGCTTTGGGACTTCAAGGATGGCTTGGAGGAAGGATGTCATAAAGTGGACTTCTCCAGGCACAGTTGGGTTGAGATGGGATTATAAGACACAGAGGGTGTTTTAGATTCAGAGGCTTCAAACTTTTTTGATGACATGATTCATTCAATTAAAAAAAGCAACTCCTAATAACTTTATACTTCATTATTCATTATGCATGTGCTCTATGATCAATCCATATATTACAGTATTATATTTTAGTAAACTTGTTTTCTTATTTATTCCAGACACACACACAAGCAAATACAAGTTTTCATATTATTTCCCTTCACATGGCTGCACCCCAGTTTGGAAATGACTGTTGTGGGCGGAGGGAAGGGCACAGGTGAAGTGAGGCTATAACAGCACGTGACCCATGTGGGGAATGGCAGCAGCTCAACCCATCTGGGGGGAAGAGTGTTAAAAGGGAGGTGGGTGGGCGATGGTGAGGAAGTGTTCAGGGTTGTTTCTGCAGAGCTGTGCAGAGAGTGTATAATGCTCTCGGAGAGATGTCGGCATATTTCTGTATATGATGTGAGGCCACTGGCAGGCTTTAAGATAAGAGAGGGTATCCGCCATTTTGGTAAGCACTTTATGTTCATGTTCTCATGTTATTTTTCTCTAACATACGCAGAGCAAGAGCAAATGAAAGGGTTTAAGGCAAGATTATTTATTATGGACTAGAATATTCTCCTTCCCCTCTTCTCCAGTTCTCTAATTAAATTCTCTAAGTGGGAAACTCATGCTGGTAAAGACTATAGCTTTGATCACAGAGAGAGATTTCATTCCTGGACAGCCCGCATGCCAGCTCACCCTGACCTCTACCTCCGCCGCTCTAGAAGAACAAGGCCGTCTAAGGGCTGATCCAGTAAAAACCATCCACTTATACTGGAGACTCAGAAATGTCCACCGGAAGCTTTCAGCAAGAGTACGGACACTTTTGAAAATACCGATTTACATTTCTTTTCTTTGCATTCTTTGCTCGTTTACACCCAATGTCCTGGAAACGATGCTGCTGTAAGACACAAAGCTGTTCGTTTTTCTTGGCTGTGGGTTCTCTTTTCTCCCTTTCTTGATTAGTCAGAGTGGCTGTGGGAGTATCCACAAATACTCAGTAATGAACAGTCATACTTTATACTTAATCCTAAGATATATGTACTTGAAATATCATTACATTTAGAACAGCCTTTTCTACACTTTGTGTTGTATGATTTTTAGCTTCTTACCAGAATTAAAAAGACAATAAACACTTTCATATTCAACTTCTGGTCATGGTGAAGAGAGGTGTTTTGTTGCTAATCTCTTTAAACCACAGCCAGAGATGTATACTCAGAAAATCACTTTATACTGATGACTAATTGAGAAAACAGACAATATTGTTTGAACAATGAGAGAAATGTGCAGGCTTTCTAAATGGATTCAACATGGGATCCCATGGCTTAGTTTGAGAGGGAACATTTCTCCTTCCTGATCTGTCAGAATCCAGTTAGGCCATCCCCTTCCTGCTTCACTTGAGTTCACTCACATTGCCGCAGGTTGGGCTGGATTGGAAGCCTGCCTGGCTTTGTGCCCTCGCCGGGCTGGAATGACTCTCCCTGCTTGGCCATTGGAAGCACACGCTGTCTACGAAAGCATCCACTGGATTTCACTTCTGGGCTTCTGGAGTTGAAAGAGCAGCCCATCAGAATGGGAATGAGCCAGAGGGCTTAGCCAAACTGGCTTGACCAACAGTGGCTGCCCATTGTGCTGCACGCGACAATACAGAATAGCATTTCCGTGGGAGGACAGTCAGAGCCACCAGACTCCAACAACAGTGACAACATCGACAGTAATAACTAACATTTCTTGGGCATTTTCTGTGTGCCCAGTGCTCAGCTAAACATTTTCATATACTTCTTCACAAAGCCTTACTGTGACCTTGTGAGCTATGTGGCATGACTTTTGAGGACGAGTGTGCTTGTCCTAGGTATGAACGCTGTGTTGACCACTTCCTCATTTATGTGACCCTGTGCGAATGGCCTGACTCCTGGACGGACACGGTTCCCCATCTTTAAAAGGGGGATAACAATAGTAGTGACTGTCTAGAACTGTTGTATTAAGCAGGATACTGTAGTGCCTGGTACATAGTAGGTGCTCAGTAAAAGTTGTTGAATTTGCTTTGCTAGTAAGGACATTTAGGCATAGGGAAGAGAAGCAGCCTGTCTAACTCGCTCATACTCACACAACCAATATTTCCTCTGGTTTTACCAAACGATGGAACCAAAAAAGTAGAATAGAAAAGGTGCCAGGTAGCCGATAACTTAAAAACAAATGTTTTTCCAATATGCTAGTAGGTTATCCATCATTCCCTGGGGCATTCAACAACAGCCTTTGTCTTTGTCTGATCACCTGTTGACCAATACGAGTTGAAGGTTCATAGCTGGAGTTTTTATTAGCTATGAGGCGAACAGGCAGAAAATCCAGTTAGGAGGAAGGAATTGGCTCATAAGACTCAAAGGCCAGCGTGCATCTAGGTGGAGCGATGGCTTGTGGCAGGAGGCCTGATGACATTGATGGGAAGAGGTTTCAAGGTGGCCATGGCAGTTCCATAGCTCATGTCCTTTCAGATTCTTTCAGATTTCAGATTCAGATTCAGAGCGCATCTTTCTCTCCTAACAGTTGAAGAAACATTCTGAGCCTGGCTCTGCCTGGCCAGAGTTAGATCATAGATCTATGATTGAACCAATCCTGTGGCTCAGGTGATGGGGTGGGCGAGTTGCCTTTGGCCAAACAGGTTCCTGTCTTGAACATGAGCATGGTCGACCTTGCCCAAACCAGCGGAGCCGAGGTGGTTTCACAGGGAGAATCTGAGTGCCGTTTACCAGTGGGAGTGGATAGATGCCAAGTGGCACAACCAGTAGAAATCCACTAGATGAATTAATAAATAGTGAGCAGACTCCCCCAAGAACCTTTAGAGAAACCTATTTCCCTGCCTTTTTTTTTCTCACTTCCCTTAAACTTTTCTTTCTGCAAATTATGCTTACTCGGAGAATGAAGGAAAAAAGATTTATCATCCTCCGGAGAAAACAACCAACTCTAATGCAACCTTTTATATTTTCTGTGGGTCCCCTGAATATTGTGGCACATCAGTTATACTCAAACCATCATGACATTTAATGGTCATTAGCAGAAATGCTAAGGAAGTGACTCACTTGGACAATTACACGTTGTAAGACATATGAATTGTGAATCTCATCATTATTTGGGTTGATTTGGGAATCCGATGCTGCCATTTATACCCTGCTTACTTAACAGTGGTAACAGCAGGCAATGATTTAATGTAGAACAGGGATACTATTGCAATTATCATTAACTATGTGGTTGGAGTAAGGATTAAATGAAATAATGAACATCCCTTTGGGATGGTGAGAGTGTAAAAGTGGTTTGGTGAGAAAGTGTGGCATTTTTTTAAAAGATTTTATTTATTTATTTGAGAGACAGAGTGAGAGAGAGAGAGAGAGCGTGCGCACATGAGCAGGGGCAGAGGGAGAAGCAGGCTTGCTGCTGAGCAGGGAGCCTGATGTGGGTCATGATCCCAGGAGCTGAAGGCAAACACTTAACCTACTGAGCCACCCGGGTGCCCAGAAAGTGCAGCATTTTTAATAGTAGTCTTTCCTATTGAAATACTGCACTTTGCTTTACTATTTCAAAATACACTTTCAAAAGAAATTTGCTGTCACAAACAATGAATCATGGAACACTACATCAAAAACTAATGATGTAATGTATGGTGATTAACATAACAATAAAAAAATAATAAAAAAAAGAAATTTGCTGTGAAAGACCAACTCTATTTGAGTGATGATTATTAGATTTTGGCCTCAGTTGCTGTGTATTTACTGTCACATGGTCCTGAGGAAGACAGTCATAAGAGGAGCACCTACCAGCTGTAAGTGGAAGAACACGAATGGAAGGGGATAAAGGAAGGAGGCAGGAGCATGGATTTGTGGAGGGGGAAGCCTGTTTCAGAAGTTTTCCATCGACTATTTCCCAACAAGGCCATCATGTAGATTTGCTTGGTAGACACTGCTGTGCATGTAATTGATATCTCTTTTCTGCTTCTTATTTACCAACAAACAGGTCCCTGGTTGGTTTGGGGTCATGGTATATCCAGCTAAAATGACTCCATTGCTCAGGTTGGGTTCGGTCACTCCATAGGGCTTCTAGTAAAACCCTTCAGTAATGGGCAGAGTCCTCTGGCAACTCGTCTCTTGACCTTTTCTCAGAACATAACAAGGAAGCGTTACCCGAGGTTGAGCAGCCATCTTGGGACGACGAGCTAACAAGCCACAGTGAGTGGTTTTCTGTTACTCAGTTCCTAATAAGTACAATAATACTAACGGTGGTTTATTGAGTTTTAATTGAGGATGTGCTGTCTGCCAGGAACAGTGCCAAATGCTTTAATTTCATTATTTCATTTAATCCTTACTCCAACCACATAGTTAATGATAATTGCAATAGTATCCCTGTTCTACAAATGTGGGAACTGAAGCTGAGAGATTGTAAGTAACTTGTCCTTGAGTGGTTACATGTGAATAAGGGTCTGTTTCACAGCAAAGCTTCTGCTCCTAAGCAAGATATAAGCTGGCTTTTTTATAATGGGCTCGTGGTGACAATGGTAGGTAAAACTGAATGAAATATAAGCTAAATAAACAAGTGAACACTCTGCCTCCTAGGAAATGTTCACAACTACACGTAATTTCAGAAGAATATGGAAATCATATATTCTGTGTGGCCAGGTAAAGAGCAGAGAAGTTGGTTAAATTCCTTTGTCCCAGATTTAAAACTGGTCATCATCTGGGATCTACCTTTGTCAGTTCTTCCAATTTTTTAAGCAAAATCGCAATTTAATTTTATGGGAAACTTGATTGTAAAATATTGGTTCTTTTTTTTTTTTAAACACTCTGTGGGCAAAAAATTCTCCATTCCCATTTGTACGCTGCCATTTCATCACTACAGATCATTGAATCATTCCATTTATTCCTTCCACAGAGTGTGGAGAGGTTGAGGGTAATTCAGAAGTGAGTCACAAAAGGGCGAGAGGACAAGACTTTCAAAGGAAGTTGTAAAAGACACTGAGATTATTCAAGTTCGGGCTGTGAGTTGGCTAATTAATATGAAGGAATTTTAAGCAGTTGATGTTGACTAATTATCCTTTATTTTCTAGAGAATAGTACAAAAAGAAAATGGATTTATTTTTTCAAGGAGAATAATTATGAAGGAATATGAGAAAAATTTCCTGGATACTGGGAGTTACTAAGTTTTAGATAAAACAGGAGAAAAGACTGTGAACCCTTATTTGGTAAAGGCTTTTAAAAAATAAGACAGGTTATCAGAAGGACCTTGGAGTGCCCCCCCACATCTGGAACTGTGAGACAGTGCCTCCTTTTCCTGAAGGGGTCCAGCTGCTACACCCAACTTTTTTGTACCAGCTGTTTGTTGCAGGGTGCAAGGCAAAGGAAGGACTGCGAAGTCCTGAGTGATTTTAGATTCTGACTATTCGAGAGAGTCTTTTGCCCCCCATATGCCAGAACCGCTCCAGCTAATGGACACATGCTTTGAATACAGGGTTCCTTTAGGAGATACAGAAAAGGAGTTTCCCCTGGGGAAGTCACATCTTCCAGCTTGACAGATGCCAACTTGACATTTTCGTCCTCTTTCATTATTCTGAATTACTCTGCAAAGCCCTTCTCATTCCAGTAATGTATCGAGCATGAGAATTTGCCTTTTCTACTTGTCAAAAGATGTCAAGAGTTTTTAAGAGTCCACGGTCGTTCTTCGGTTTTCAGATGGAAGGGGAATTCCAAGGATTCCAGAAATGGCAGTAGATCTATTTTCTTACTAACTTTGGTTCAGGTGTGCTTTAAAAATTTGAAGCTTAACAGGGTTTTGAATATCCCCTTTCCTTTTGCTGAAGAACCTCAAGTTATTTTAAAATATATGGAGGGTTGCCTAGTAACCACAGCTTCACTAGCTGTGCAAGAGGAGTTTGCTTTTTTTTTTTTTTTTTTGCGCCTACAGAATTGGCAGATCAGGGAAGAATAAAGGGAGACAGGGTTTGTTGAGGAATTAATGAAAATATGAAAATAAGGTGTGTCTTTGGGGTTTGAGGTCACACAAAACTGATATTAGCAGGGGCATGTAACACTAGGTTCCTGTCTGGTAATTAGGAGCAAGTTCAAGGAAATCAGCTACCCCTTTATCTTTGCTGATGCTGAATAGTTTGAGTGAAATGTATTGTAGAGTTGAATTATGAAAATGTTCTGTTTCTTCCTCTTTCCCTCAGTCTGTCCTTCCCTCCCCCCTTTTCCCTCCTTTCCTTCCTTCTGTCCATCCATCCTTCTGTCCATCTTTCCTTCCTTTTTTTTTTTTAAAGATTTTATTTATTCATTTGAGAGAGAGAATGAGATAGAGAGAGAGCATGAGAAGGGGGAGGGTCAGAGGGAGAAGCAGACTCCCCGCCGAGCAGGGAGCCCGATGCGGGACTCGATCCCGGGACTCCAGGATCATGACCTGAGCCGAAGGCAGTCGCTTAACCAACTGAGCCACCCAGGCGCCCTCTTTCCTTCCTTTTTTTAAAATGGTGTATTAATCTGCTCACGCTGCCCTAACAGAATACCACAGATGGGGCGGCGGGAGGTGGGGTGGTGCTTAAACAACAGAAATTTATTTTCTCACAGTTCAAGGGGCTGGAGGTCCAAGATCGGGGTCCCCAAAAGGTTGCTATCTGGGGAGGCATTTCTTTCTTGCTTGTAGACAGCTGTCCTCACACGGCCTTTCCTCTGTGTGTGTGTGCAGAGAGGGACATCTCTGGTGTCTCTTCCTCCTCTTACAAAGGCATCAGTCCTATAGGATTAGGGCCCCACCCTTTGACCTCACTGAACCTGAGTCACCACCTTAAAGGCCTTATTTCCAAATACAGTCACGTTGCGGTTTGAGGCTTCAACATGTGAACTTTGTGGGTGGGTGGCGGGGGGCACACAATTCAGTCCATAACAAACAGCATGGATACTGTTAGTGTGTTGTGGACCTGACTTTGGGCTCTGAGATATGGGTTAGTTATAACTGATTTTATAACTGACTTTATTCCTTGTCTTAATTCTGCTTCTTTTAACCTGGTGGGAGATAATTAATCACCGATCAGGATGAAGTATAGTTGGTACCATCATCTGGTTTTACTGAGCCAGTGAAGGTTTGTAACTGACTTGCTGAAGAGCTGAAATAATTGGACTTTGCAGAGTTGTATGGGGATGATGAGAGTTTTATGAACTTCTAATAGTCTCCGTGCACCTTCCCATATTCAGAGATAGGGTGTGTTCCTTTCCTCCCTCCCTCCCTTCCTCTCTTTTAACACTCTTTGACCTGTAAGAAAGAAGACTGAGGGAAAATGCAACTTAAGTGAAGGAAACTCTTAACACTGTGTGATGCAGGGAACCCAGACTTGAATAAAAAATATTTAGTAGTTGCCATCTCTGAGCCAGGAACACTCCCTCAGGACAGCATGATGAACAAGGCAAGCAAGGACCATGCCCCTAGAACATTTCTTCCCATCTGATTAAATCTCAGTCTTTCTAGCTGTGGAAGGGCACTGAACTTGAAAGAAGTGTTTTTTAGGGACGGGAAAATGAGTTCCTGGTTTACTGAAGGGCTGGGTTGATTCAGCGGTTTTAGGTATGTTGTAGGCACAGTTCGTTCTAGGGAAAGTTAGCTACCATCTAACCTTTCAGAGACAATGACCTCGTTCATTCACTAAATGTTCTCTGGAGTCTCGGCATTGGATGAATCATTGGCCAGCCTGTTCTGTCTTGTCTTCTGAATTTTTTCTTGTGTTCCGTGGAAGCCCCATGCCATGATCACCCGTCCTTCTCTTTTCTGTGTCTGCCTGACTCTTCCTCAGTTTCTGCCCATTGATGCCTTCTTGCTCGGCTTCAGGAACATAGGCCACTGGAATACTTCATTATTAACTTTACATGAATAATGCAAAGCACATTCTCATTATAGGAAGTTAAAACATTGCAAATAAATGCCAAGGCTGGTGTCCCTTGGCAATATCATCCTTCCTTTAATTTCTTACCAGGGGTAACCATTGTTATTAATTTGCATAATATAATTACAAATAGTTTCCAGGAATATGCATAAATGTATGTAGCCCCAGAAATATCGTTATTTGGTATGTGTGTTCTTTTATGTAAATGATACCTCGTTTGGAGTGTTCTGCAGGATGTTTTACTTACTTACCTACAGAGAAACACTTGTGCATAACCAGAGATACAACAGGATGACTAATTTATAGCTTATACGGTGCTATAAATTAAAAACAGTATCTCTCTCCATTAACACAGGAACAGCCAAATGGCTGTTAATTATGCATACTATGGAATCCTGTAGAGTTTTAAAAAGAATGAAGGAGCTATAGAATGAAATATACCACGAAACAAGACGAAAACAGAGAGGGAGACAAACCATAAGAGACTCTTAATCTCAGGAAACAATCTGAGGGTTGCTGGAGGGGTGGGGGTGGGAAGGATGGGGTGGCTGGGTGATGGACACTGGGGAGGGTATGTGCTATGATGTGAGCGCTGTGAATTGTGTAAGACTGATGAATCACAGACCTGTACCCCTGAAACAAATAATACATTATATGTTAATAAAAAAAGAATGAAATATACACATATATATTTATATATTATTTATTTTAAAATCTTATTTATACATAAGACTGGAGAGATCCTCTCTATATACTATACATTATATCTGTGTTTTTCCTTAAATTATTTATGACACGATACTGAAATTTTTGACATGTGTTTTTCCTCTATTAGACCGGGAGCGACAAGAGGGTAGGAGCTGAAATTTTCATTTGTGTCTTCTAATCTACTTTAGCTCAGAGAGTGGGCTTTCAATAAGGGCTGTTGAACAAGTGAAAAAAATATTAAATGGGTGAATAAATGAATGTGTTATACTTGGACAAATAAATGAGGAACCAAGACATACATACATTTTTAAGAATCAGAAGTAATTTTGTTAAGTTACAATACTTCTGTTTCAGTGTTTGAAACAGTTCTATGTGGATTTGATTATCAGAAATGGAAATTAATCCTAAAAAGATTTGTCTGAAATTTTTTTTAAACCATATATGCATTATGTTCCTACTGCTGTTGTAACAAATTATCGCAAACTTAGTGTTTTTTTTTTTTTTTAAAGATTTTATTTATTTATTTGACAGAGAGAGACACAGTGAGAGAGGGAACACAAGCAGGGGGAGTGGGAGAGGGAGAAGCAGGCCTCCCGCCCAGCAGGGAGCCCGATGCGGGGCTTGATCCCAGGACCCTGGGGTCATGACCTGAGCCGAAGGCAGACGCCCAATGACTGAGCCACCCAGGCGCCCCAAACTTAGTGGTTTAAAAGAACACAAAACTTATTAGCCTACAGTTCTGAAGGTCAGAAGTTTGAATTGGGCCTTTTGGGGCAAAAATCCAGAGGTCGGCAGGCTGTGTTTCTTCTGGAGGCTTTCGGGAAGTGTGTCCTTGCCTTTTCCAGATTCTAGAGGCTGCCTGTACTCCTTGGCTCATGGCCCCTTCCTTCATCTTCAGAGCACATCTCTCCAAACTCTGATTCCAGTGTCATGTCTCCTTCTTCTGACTTTTCCCTCTTGCCTGTCTCTTGTAAGGAAATGTGTAATGACATTGTGCCCACCCGGATAATCCGGGATAATTTCCCCATATTAAAATCCTTCTCTTAGGCACATCTGCAGAGTATCTTCTGCCATGGAGGGCAACCTCTTCACAGGATCTGGGTATTAGAAATTGGGCATCTTTGTGGGGATACTTTCTTGTCTACTGTAGTAGATCTTGTTGCTATTGATTACTAAAATCTTCCTCTGAGATCTTATAAAGGGGAAGATCCTACCCATGTCCCTTCGGATGCAGATTTGTAGAGTTTTGAGCTTGGGTTCTGTCTGCTTAATCCATTTTAGAAAGTTGATTTATTTCCCAAGCAGACCAATCATTCCTTCTATTGGTTGCCAATGAAAAGAGTCATGGTTCAACCAAGGAGAGCGTGCCCTGATGGGTTCCGTGCCTCCTAAGGAGATGCTTAACTACCCAGAAATGTATGCTAGTAACAGAGGCGTCCAGATGCTGGCCGTGAGCCAGCTTTGTCACGTGATGACATCAATGTCTAGAGTTTGCTTTCATGCAATCTGCGATGCGGCAGTAATTGGGCAATGTCATAGCTGACAGCAGTCCCTGACACAGCCCATCTCTTCCCAGCTCTCGTTACTTCTGACTCTTAAAGTGGACGGGGAAGCAAAAAGAAAGGTGTGTATAATAGTAAAATGTTCACTTGCAGTGTGCCATGCACCCTGAGGCTAAAGATAGACAGCATCTCAGAATCCAGCTCCCAGATGCTCATTTCCCTGTATGTAATTCCTTAAGTGGGCAGAAGCATGTCTGGTTATATAACCGTGTTATAGTGGGAAGAGGAGCTATATTTAAATATGCATGTGGAGAACCCATTGTCAGCTACAGATACATATTTAATTACTGTAAAAAAAATCCACAAATTTGAATATGATGTAGAGGTTGATTTTATTCAAATTAGGGTTCTAATTCAGTCTAAAAAGAACTGAGCAGTGTTGTTTAAATGACAGCCTCCTAGGAGAGACAGTATGTGTATGTGTATCTATAGCCCTGCTTTATTTAAAGAGGCTTTTACAGCAGATGGAAAGCTATAAGTAAGGGAAGAAAATAATTTACATTTAACTCTTTGGGAATACTGTGGCTTTAGGGACATTCTGTTGTCTTCTTTGGGTCTGGTGTCTAAGCTCTATCTTCTTCTAAGGTCCTGTGCTAAGAGCTTTATTCTCACAAAACTCAGGTCCCTCTAAATGATAGAGATGGGAATCCAACTCAGACAATTTGACCCCAGATCTGTGCTCTGCACTGACCCAAGCTCTAGCCTAGCAGTAAGTGAGGAAAATTAACGCAGGCATTCATTCATTCAGTTACTAAATAGGCACGTACTACTATGATAAGTTTCTACTCACAGAGCATATCTGTGACAAATGTGTACGTGGTTTTCCCACACCAACCAGTTCTCCAACCCTCTGGACATCAGCTGGTTTCCTAGAATGCAGTTCTGTTCTGATGCTAACTATCCAGGGCTTGTGCAGACCCCCTAGGTTAAGGGCTCACCCACAAGACTGCCCACCACTTCAGATGCCAATTGCAATAGTGGGTCCCCAGCATTACCCACAATTCTGTCTGACTTGGTTTCAAGTTGGGGGTCCCATGACCCCTCCTTGGGTTTAATAATTTGTTAACACAGCTCATGGAACTTGGGGAAACACTTTATTCTGTTAGTGATTTATTATAAAGAATATAAATGAACAACCAGATGAAAAGGTACATAGGGCGAGGTCCTGAAGGGTACTGAGTCCAGAAGCTTCTGACCCCGTGGATTTGGGGTGTGCCACCCTTCTGGCACATCGATGCATTCACAAACTGGATGCTCTTTGAACCCCATTGTTTAGGGGTTTTGTGGAGGTTCCATTACATAGGCATTATTGGTCTAATCACTGGTCATTGGTGGTTGTCTCAATCTCTAGCCCCTCTCCCCTCCCTGGAGATGCAGTGGGGGATGGGGCTGAAATTCCAACCCTTCAATCACAGGGTTGGTTTCTCTGGCAACCAGCTCCCAATCTAAGGAGTCACCTCATTAGCCTAACCTCAGGTGTGGTTGAAGGGACTTGTTATAAATAACAAAAGATGCTCCTTACCTCTTTCACTCAAGAAGGGTTTTAAGAACTCTGTATTGAGAAACAGGGATGAAGACCAAATACGTATTTCTTATTACATCACAATATCACAATATCACAATACGAAGATCAAAATTTTTGCTGGACTGGGAAATGTAGAAGTTAGATTTCGTTCCTGCCCTCAAAGAATTTACAGGGTAGGGGGAACCCACTTCTAAATCAGCAATTAAGTCTTTAACACCTTTGCATTTATTCTGCAACACTGAATTTAAAACAGCTTTTTCACAGAAGCAAGTTCTGCTTTTACAAACTGTTTCCTGGGCTCAAAATTCCTCCTATTATCAGGTTTCTTGAAAGCCATGCATTCACTTTTAAATATAACCATATATCAGATTCATATTTTCTTTGTTTTGTAATATTCTTTCAATTTCTTCTGTTTGTTTGAGAATTTGAAAATATGTGTTGCAAAAATCCTAAAGAATTAGCAGGGTTGACTTGGTTCAAATGTGACTTCCCACCCTCTGTGCAATGTTTAAACTACTGAGTATAACAGATTTGAGTTCTAACCCTTTCTGTGTCTCTTGTCAAGGTTTTATTAGCATTTGGTTAACTCACTTGGGTTAACTTGGCCTCTGTTTCTTCACCTGAATAACAGGCGTAGCTATGGATTCTTACAAGGATCAAATGCTATTTTGTAGGAGTTCCATGAAACAAAGTAATGCCATAGCAGGTGTAAGTTCTGAAATAAATTAGAAGCATCATGATTTCCGCAACATGTGAGACCATTTTGGCCTCACCTTTGTGTGCACTGGAGTCCTCCAACTTGACTTTGAATGAGTCTTTGACGTAAACCCTGGCTCTGACGTTCACAAACTGTGTGGCTTGGGGTTATTTATTGAACATCTCTGAGCATTAGTTTCCCTCTTGGTAAAACAGGAATGAAAATAGATTTTCCCTTATAGGATTGATGACGGTGAAGGTGCTGGTTGGGATGGCAAAGTGATGATGTTGATGGTAATGCCTCAAGGTCATTGCTTTTGGCAGGCACCACACTGAGCACTCTGCGTGCATCACCTCATAGTGTCCTCTGTGACCCTCTATGGCAGGTACTATAATAATCTCATTTGTTTTGTTTTTAAGATTTTATTTATTTGAGAGATAGAGAGCGAGTGCAAGTGCATGAGCAGCGGGGAGGGGCAGAAGGAGAGGGAGAAGCAGACTTGCCGCTGAGCAGGGAGCCCGATGTGGGGCTCGATCCAGGACCCTGGGATCATGACCAGAGCCAAAGGCAGACGCTTAACCGACTGAGCCACCCAGGTGCCCCCATCTCATTTGTTTTAATGGAAAGGAAGGAAAATGTAGCTTAGGGGCATTAATGAACATGTTCAGGTTCACCTAGGTAGGAATTAGCACACATAGGACTTCAGTATAGACTTGACTGACTTTTGATGTGTACCATGTCTCACCCTCTGGCAGTTTAAACTGCATTTTCTGGTATGAAGATTGAAAAAGATATAGTAGATATTAAATGTTGAGTGTTTGTCCCGGCTAAATGCTGCATAAATACTAGGTATTTAATTAACATTAGGTTCATTTTGTTTTTACTTATCAATTATCATCTTTATTCCATTACTATTATTCCCTTTAACATTAAAAACCACCCAGAAATGATTAAAGTATTTATTCTCCTCTACAGAGACACAAAAATTAGCAGTGCCCATACCAGTGAAGATGAGGGAGTGACAAGATTGCTATAATATCTATTGAAAGGCAGAAACAAATTCTTCATTTAGGTCTCAGTTTCAAGTTGAAATATGACTTGTACTCATTTTTTCAAGTAACTAGTTCATAAAGTCTATAACACCATCCTCTTGAGGTTCGGTTAGGAAAGAGCAATGGGTTGTTTAAACATGATGCTATACCAGTTCATTTGAGAGTGAATGACGCATTCAGTAACTATTTGTGAATTTGGCTCTATGCTGTGAGATAACCAATTTGTTTGATTTTATCTTTGAATTAATACTTGTTTTGGCTTCAGGGAGATGCGATGCATTAGAAATTGCATATTATCTGTGGCAAATCTGACTTATAGGCTTTTAGTAAAACACTATTTCAAATTGTTAAGAGAATTCTGTTTTTTTTTTTAGCATTTTTGTCTTTGAAAATCAAGTGTGTTATAACTTTCATAGTGCACATACCTGCCTACTGATGCTCATTGACCTACAGCTTCTGCTGAATATCAGACTCTTTTTTTTTTTTTTAGATTTTATTTATTTATTTTTGTGAGAGAGAGAGAGAGAGAGAGAGAGAGCATGAGTTGGGGGGGATGGGGAGGCAGAGGGAGAAGCAGGCTCCCCAATGAGCAGGGAGCCTGATGTAGGACTCGATCCCAGGACCCTAGGATCATGACCTGAGCTGAAGGCAGACACCTAACAGACCGAGTCACCCAGGTGCCCCTGAACATCGGACTCTTGTTGTAATGCTCATGTCATTGGGTCCTTCCTCTTCCAGTCAGTTGGACCAAAGGTATCTCAGTCAGTCTCCTAGACCACCTCCCAAATATGCCCCTCATATGTCCTTCCCATCTCAATCAATGGCACCTCCATCCTTCTAGTTACATGGACCATGAACTTGAAGTCATCCCTGACTCCTCTCTTTCTCCCACATTTCATTAGTCCTCCCTTAGCAAATTCTGTTAGCTCTATGTTCAAAATAGATCTAAGATTTAGTTCTTAGTGTCCCTACTGTTATCCCTCTAGGTCAAAACTCCATTATCTTATTGGCTGGACACTGACAACAGCTTCCTAACTTGTTCCCTTGCTTCAATCCTTGCTTGCTTCCTTGCTTGCTTTACTTGCTTCTCTAGTTGAGATGACATTTGAGACTGTAAGGTAGAGCATGCCACGATTCTGCTCAAAATTTCACAAGTCTCAAATCTTATTAAGAATAAAATCCAGAGTCCATCCATGGCCTCTGAAATTTCACATAATCATGCCTTTGGCTCCTTCTCTGGTCTCCTCGACCATTTGTCCATCCGCTCTACGAACAGCATTGCTTTTCCTTAATTATGGTAGGCACACTGCCTCAGGGCCTTTGCACTCACTGTCTACTTGGACTGTTCTTTTTCTGTAAATGGCTCAACTTGCTCCCTTACATCATCTAGCCCTCTGGGTGAATGACACCTGTCAGAGAGACCTGTGAGCAACCTTTGAAGTAGCACATGTCTTCTCCCATTGGCCTTATCCTCCATTTTCCGGCTTCATGTCTTTTTCCACACTTGTTCTCCAATTTTCCAACACCAATTGGGTGTCCAACAATTCCATGCAATTCTGATGCTGACTCCTGGAGTTAGCACAGTCCCCCATAGGTTAAAGGCTCTACCTCACAAGACTTCCCCTACTGCAGATGGATGCCCAGGCTAGCCACACAACTGCCTGCTGACTACAAATTTGGGGCTCCCATGACTCCATCTTCAGGTTTAATAATTTGCTAGAAGAACTCACAGAACTCAGGAAAACATTTTACTTGCATTTACCAGATTATTATAAAAGATGTAACTCAGGAACAGCCCAATTGAAGAGAGGCCTAGAACAGGGAATGGTGTGTGTGTTGGGTGGTGGTGGTGGGGGGTGCCCTGTGTGGAACTTCCATGTCTCCTCTGGGCCTGCCACCATCCTAGCACCTTGATGCGTTTACCAATCCGGAAGCTTCCCAAACCCTGTCATTTAGGGGCTTCTATGGAGGACTCATTATGTTGGCATGATTGATTAAATTATTGGCCATTGGTAATTGAACTCAATCTCCAGCCCCTCTCCCCTCCCCAGAGGTGAAGGGAGTGGGGAGATGGAGCAAAGAGTTCCAAGCCTCTCATCACCTGGTTGGTTCCTCTGGCTCATCAAGAGTCACCTCATTAGCATAAATTTAGGTATGGTTGAAAGGAACTGCTTATGGATAATAAAAGATGCCCCTAAAACTCCTATCCTTCCAGTCACTCAGGAAATTCCAAGGCTTTCTGGAGCTCTGTGCCAAGAACTGGGAACAAAAATGAAATATCTATTTCTTAGACCACACCCACCAGCCTGGTTCATCTTGCACTTGGGTGTTGATGGTCTGCACCTGCTGGAATTAAACTCCACGATAGCAGGTGACTTTTTCCAGTTGTGTTACTGCTCTCATTCAGCACCCAGAACAGTGTCCGATGCCCTGTAGACACTCAGTCAATAGTCAATAAATATATTGAATGAGAGGGACGCCTGGGTGGCTCAGTCGGTTAAGTGGCTGCCTTCGGCCCAGGTCATGATCCCAGGGTCCTGGGATCGAGTCCCACATCGGGCTCCTTGCTCAGCAGGGAACCTGCTTCTCCCTCTCTCTCCCTCTGCTTGTGCTCTCTCTGTCAAATAAATAAAATCTTTAAAAAAAAATATATATATATATTGAATGAGATACTTAATTGAATTAAATTGAAATGTGAATTAATTCAGGAGTTAATGGAGGAAGATGACAGAGAGAGGCAGAGATGAGTCAACACGTGGTCCATGAGAGTCAGAACCATGAAAAAGAAAGAGAGAGGTTTTCTGAAGAGATTTCTGGTTTGAGTTTGTGACACTCTTTTATTTCTTTAACTTAGAAAGTTCCATGAGCTTTGCCTGTCTCCTGGAAATAAATGCCCCTTTACTTAGGCAAGGTTGAATGGGTTTTCCATTTGTTGCAAGCCAAAGTGCCTTGGCTAGTGAAACCCTAATAAGCCTTGAAAAGTAAAAGAAATATGCCTGGCACATAATTGGTGCTCAGTAAATATTTTCTAATGAATGAAAATACCCTCAACCCCTTACTTCTCAACCGTGCCCCCTGCACCTCTTAGATCAGCCCAAGTTCAGTGTCTTCCCATTTTGAGGTGGTGGAGGGATGAGGCGAGGAACGTTGTGTGCTGGAAGAGGGGAGGAAAGTTGTGTAAGGAAGTCTGGGACTAGAGAAAGAGCCACGACGTTAATGCTAAAGCAGGAAGAAGTGAAGGGGCAGCTCTGTTTAGGGTTTTGTCCACTTGTCCTCATTTATCAGTCAGGATTCACTGATATACGATTCCTCCATAGAAGTTCCCCTAAATGACAGGATTTGGGAAGCTTCAGGATTGGTAAATGCATCAAGGTTCTGGGAGGGTGGCAGTAGTAACGGGAACATTACTACTTAATGTTAGTAATGTTCCACTTACTAACATTAAGCAAATATTTGCTGATAAGTGTCCTCATTAGGAGGCAGTGAAACTTAAAAGGATTTGCCCTTGAAATCCTTACAGCTCCCAGAAAGCCCAAATTCTGCTTTTCTGACTGTGTACTATCCTCGAATAATCTGATTTTAGGAATCTCTATTACGGTGACTAACACTGAAACAGACCATTGCATGCCCCTCTCGTGTAATTGCGCTGTGGAGTAGGAAGGAAGGTGTTGGTTGTATTTTCTCCATTATTCATTGGGGGCAAACTGAGATGCCAGGCAGTTAGGGAATTTATTTGCCCAGGATCACACAGTAGAAGGAGGGGAGGGGAGGGTTTCAAACTCCGCTCCCTGCCACTCTCAATGCAAATTCACAACGCAGGTCATTTCTTGGGGTTTTGATATTTCCCCTCTGCTGTCTTTATCTTTCTTGATAACTTAATTTTCATTAAGATAATTAGCATGCTCTTGAGCTTGTAGCTGACATCTCTATCAGGTTAAAAATCAGATCTTAACAAGAAAATGGAAAAGGTTTTTATAGCTTTTCGTGTGTGGTTCCCAGCTGTAGTTTGCTTTCAGCTCTTTGGTGAAGAACATTATTCGAGTATGTTCGTGAGTGGGTGATGGTCACCGTCTGGTGTGAGAGCAAGGCCAAACTCTTGCCCTGCTCATGTGTTAAGTATTCCAAGTGGCACTGCTCTAAAGCTCGGGTTATTTATAGTGGGTCTAATTATGAATGTCCTTGCCCTGAAGGAAGCGTTTTCCCCAAGGATGGGAGACTGGCTAACGGACTCCTGAGCTCTGGCAGGAAAAGGTGGATTCCTGTTCTCTTGGTTGGAAAAAACTTTACATGAGTCTTCCCAGTTGACTGTGGGGTACAGAGGAAATATTGCGTGGACATAAGGAATCTCATTGAATGGACCCAAATGGATTTTTTTTGGACTCGAGCATTAAAATTCTTACTTCATTTTCGTGTGCCCCTTGAATGTATTTATGCAGGGAACAATTTCTGTCAGAGAAAAAAAAAAAACTTGCTGAAGTGCCCCAAAAGAGCAGGTAACACACATACTTTGGTTAGTTTTTGATGATTTTATTTCTTCAGGGCTCATAATAATTGTGGGACACCTTTCTGAGTGTGAGGTGGGAGGGAATAAAGAAAAACCTAGATGTGGATCTGGTCTCGAAATGTCAAGGCCTATCGTGTAAACTTTTGGGAGTTTCTTCATTAATAAAGTGGAGACAGTGATCATAATACCCTTGTGGGCAGAGTTAAATAGGCTCCGTTTATGTCGAAACCCAGAGCCGAGGTGCTCATTAAATATTGGCCGTTATTATACATTTGAAATTAAACCACATAAAACTCGTGCTGCCTATTTTTACAACTTAAAATGTATCATCATCATAATTGAGGCAATCCTTTCATTAAAGATGGAAATCACAGAGGGGCTTGTTAGGCGTGGTTTTCAGGTCTTCTCATGCTTCCGGTTTGGTGATTTGATTTATTCTGAAGATTTGCCTGCAAATTTGGGGCCAAACTCTAAGAAACAAATTGCTTTTTTATTTTAAATGTGTGTGTTCCAGTGGGTGATTTTTCTGGGCCAGTTCCCCGAACAGGCTTCATTGTTTCCTTTCTGTTCTAACCACTTGCTCTGAGTTTTACTCGAAACCTGGCTGCCTCCCCCGCCTCCAACCCCTTCTCTGATTGATCTCTAGCCCAGAGGTCTGCCTAAAAGCCAACCAGGAGTCTTTTCACCATTCCCCACATTCCTCTCTTTTAGGTTCAAAGAGGTCATGTTTCAGAATGGCCAACCTGACAGTTTTCTCCTTCTTCTGTTGATGGTGTTGGATAAAGCCAGGATGTTTCAAGAGTGTGTTTCGGTCTGAGGGGTGTCCTTTCTCTGCATTGTGAGGGGTAACCTCCCCCCTCCCGAGCTGGGACCCCGACAGTCTGGCGCCAGGATTCATGGAGTTCTAGCTGGTGAATATTCAGGAAAGAAATGGATTTGTTCCCTTTGATCCAGAGCTGGCATCCCTGGGCTGCTGCTGGAAAGTGAAAGGAAATGTGGGGCCTGACAACTTGGGTATTAAGAGCGCTAGAAATAATGAATGTCTCCTTAGGAATGAACTTTCTTGCTGTTGACTCGTAGTTATAAACCAAGTGAGTATTTGGCAGAAACCGAGCACAGTTGGTATAAAAAAAAAAAAAAAACCTTGAAAACACAAGAAAAGATGTCCAATTGCAGCATGCCTCCTCGAGCCATGTAATTAAATTAAACTGTGTTATTTCAGAAATACCTGGAGCAGCTCCATCTCCCAATAATAGATATCTTCTCATACACACGTCTGGGTCTGAACTCAGAGAAGGCAGGACAACCGCCTGGTTCAGGAAGGAGCCTTTCTTTCTTCCCAAACACCAGTGTCAAAGACAAGCACACTTACTTATTCAGAGGTAGAGATGTTTTAAAATCAATTGCTTACCACAAACGGGTAATGTCTGTGAAATAATGAGATTTTATTTATCATGGACAATGTTTATGAAGGCCCAGTTTGCCTGGTCTTTTATTCTCCTGCAAAGTGATGCAAAGTAGTCGTGGTTTCTGTACAGGTCTGATAAGGATGCTGCAGTAATTGTACTTGGAGCCGAAAGGGCAATCGAGAGAATGTCTTTCATTAGTATTTCTCTCTAAAATGGACAATTTGAGCAACTTGCCTAAAAACATGGATTTGGTCTTCGGATGATACGGGAGATATATGTTGGCAATGCAACCGCAGGTCAAGGTCCAATGGCAAACTTCAGGGTCCGTGTTTAAGAATTTGCCTTCTCTCGGGCAATGATGGCTTTCAAAGTTTTTTTTATTTTATTTTATTTTAATAGCTGTTTTATGGTTTGCCAAGTGAAGATACATTTTAAGCGTATATTCCTGTGCTTAGAATTCCACGAAGCTTCTTTACATTTGCAAATACCTGGTTGTCCCAAGAAGCAGGTGTTAGCTCCCTTCCTTCCGAGAATGATGTTTTTTCATGGCACCCACAGCTTCTGTTGTACATGCTTCTTTGTGTGGTCTGTAAAGAAATCTCCTACCCATTAGCACTCATCCCTGATTTTCCCTTCTCCTCAATCCCTTGTAACCATTAATCTACTTTCTGTGTGTATGGATTTGCTTCTCTTGGATATCGCGTATAAGTGGACTCATAGAATATGTGATCTTTTGAGTCTAGCTTCTTCTAGCATACTGTTAATGTTTTCAACTTTCATTCATGTTTGAGAAACTTTATTCCTTTTTATGGATGAATAATATTCCATCGCATGGATAGACCACCTTTTATTTATTCATCAGTTGATGGGCAGTCATGTCGTTTCTACCTTTGGACTATTGTGTATACTGTTGCTATGAACATTTGTGTAAAAGCTTTTGTGTAGACGTATGTTTTAATTTCTTCCGGGCACTCACTTTGCTTTTTCACTTAGCATCCCTTCCTGAGGGAGACCATTTTGATAGATTCAGAGTAGCCTCTGACTTCTTGACAACCGCATGGTCGTCCATGACATTCTTGTTTTGTTCACCAGCAATCTCATGATGGGTATTCTAGTTTCCAGTCTTTTCTATTATGAATAATGCTATGTGAACACTCTTATACACCCATTATTTCACACATACAAGACTATAAGGGTAAGCTCAATTTCTGGAATTGCTGGGTCAAAGGATATGTACATTTTGGGGGAATATCTTGCCAAATTGCCTTCATGGAAGTTGACTGAACTGTGCTTCCATCTGTTGTGAAGACCTGGAGGAAACATTTCTGTCTGGATCTAATATAAAAAATGGTTGCGACTCTCCTCAGTGATTGGCTTGTTTCATCTTATGGAGCATTGACTCGTAACTCATCAAGTTTGTATTACGTTGCCACCATTAGTAAGTATATGGAATGGTATTACAGATTTTTATGTTAGTGTTTCCTTTTTGCTTATGAAAGTTGAGCCCTTGCCCTCCACATAGCAGTGTTGGAGACAGAGTCTTGGGGAAGGTGGTTCCAATTAGTTTTTAGTTTTTAGTGGAAAAGCTCTCATTTCTTCATATTCTTTGTAAAGGCAAAGGCATTTCTAGCAAAACTTTGTAGAGACACGTTTCCAAGAAAGCAAAAAGAAGAAATTTGTATGAAAGCTACTGGCTAGACTGACAATCTTATTTATTTTTTTTAAGCATTCATTTATTTCTTCATCCCATTGGGAACTACTTTGTTGTGTGCTTGCCACCATCCAGCAATCAGAGTGATACATAAAGCGGGCACTGCCCTTCACAGAATTTACAGTCTAGAAGAGAGAATTAAAACTTACCTTTCAGCATCATTTGCTTATGATGATGGAAAGTCAGAGTGCTCTGGGCGTACGTGAGGGAGGACTCTGATAATTTATTTACTTAGCAATTATCGAGTCCCTTCCATATGACCAGCATTGTGCTAGAGCTGAGGATAAAACAATCAAGAGCATAAACCAATACCTTCTACTAATGGAGGTTGCACTTTCGTAAGAGTGTCTATCACTTATTAAAGGTTTCTTATGTTCTAGGCACTGTTCCAGGGGGCTTTAAATGTTGTAACTCATTGGATCCCCAATGAGGTCGATACTATTATAGTTATCCCATGAAGCCCAGAGAGGTTAATCACTTGCCCAAGGCCATGCAGTGTGTCATCATGGAATGAACATTAGAACCTAGGCAGGCTGGTTTTTGAGGCTGGGCTCCTGATTTCTGTTGTATGTGCTGTTTTTGTATGGTCTGTATGGATACTGGCCTGGGGGTGACGGGGAGAAGGCATCAGTGAAGGTTTCCTAGAGGAAGTAACAGGACAAAGGAAAGATAGGGTATGAAATGGGAAGAGTGTTCTCCAGGTGCAAGAAAGAAAGGGGGCATGATTTTGGCAAAGAAAGATACCTGATGGTGGGGAAGGTTATAGGTGGATAAGTGCCTAGCTTATCACCTTCACACTTGAGACTTCTGTGCGATTATTGCTGTCCACAGCCTCTTGTGTTTCTTTTCCTACTGATTAATCCTTACCATACCACTTTTTCCTCTTGTTTTCTGCATCTTGGGTGGCAGTGACTCTTCTAGCCAGGCTCCTACTTGGGCAAGATGCCAGCAGGCTTGGACAACTGCAGTCTGGGTGGCATTTCCTCAGCCTTCATCCAGACCTCCTGGTCTGGAACTAGCTGCTGCCACCTTATATGGAAAATTCTTTGAAGTTTTGAATCTCTTGTCCTGGTACTATGGGCTTGTCTCAGCTTGCTGGGATCTGTGTCTACCTGACCCTAAAGTATTCTATCACATGAACAGGAATGTTTGGTCATCTTGATGCTTGGTTTCCAATGTGACTAATATTTGGTTTTACTGCATTTTAAAAATAGTTTGGGTATGTATATTACCTTATCAAACAGACCTGACTTTGATCAATTCCTCCTCTTGAATCTGGGATAAAGCCTTTACTTTTGAGAATACTTTTATCTAACGTCATCTTTTTCTCAACTTGGACACTATTGACATTTGGGGCCAGATAATTCTTTGTCATAGAGGGCCTATCCTGGGCACTGTAAGAAGTTTAGCAGTACCCCTGGCCTCTCCCCACGAGATGCTGGTAACATCTTCCCAAGCGTGACAAGTAAATAATGTCTCCAGACATTGTCAAGGGTCCCCTGGAGGGCAAACTTGTCCCCGGTTGAGAACCACTGATCTAAACATACCGGACTGTTGTTTGTCATCTGCAGTCCTCCGTCATTCAAATATAGATTTTTTTTTTAAATTTTATTTATTCATTTAAGACACAGAGATACAGAAGGAGAGAGACCATGAGCAGAGGGGAAAGGCAGAAGGAGAGGGAGAAGCAGGCTCCCTGCTGAGCCAGGAGCCCGAATGTGGGGCTCGATCCCAGGACCCTGGAATCATGACCTGAGCCGAAGGCAGACCTTAGCCATCTGAGCCACCCAGGCACCTCTAGATATTTTTTTATAATCTAGGTGATATTTAGTAAAAGGCCATTTCACAGAATCTTAATAATCAGGGATTTGGACATCTTTTTCTAACCTGTTATAATTAAATGCGCATGAACGGTAATAATAAAATAATAAAACACAATTAAGAAGTGAATATATAAAGAACAAAATAATAATAACATTAATTGAACACTTACAAGGCTGCCTTACAAACCCGCGCAGTAAGCACTAGTGTCACCATTTAACAGCTGGAAACCCGTAAGTTCAAAAAGGTAAGTTATTTGCTCAAAGTCAGATGGATGGTATTTTTATTAATCACAATTTATGCCAAGCTTCCTATTTTTAGAGCTTCAGTTGTACCTCTCTTAATAGTAAATTTATGATACAACAACCAATATTTTTTATTTTTTATCACTTTATTATTAGATTTAGTCCACAAGATAAATTGCTATTTTTTTCTAAAGAAATGTCAAAGTTAAAAGATTAAAATTATATTTTTGATTGACTTCTATAATTTTAGAGAAAGTAAGTCCCCCAGATGCTGTTTTCAGCAGCAATGTCTATGGACGGTGCCCGTATTATAACTTCTTCTTTGATAATCATCTCATTTTTTACTGCTCTGATAATGGCTTAGCTAAGTGTCACTTTATTGTCAAGAGTAACTTCAATCCCTGAAGAATGAATTCGAAAAGAAACTGGCCAGTGTGGTGGGACTACCAGCTATAAAACATGGATGGTTCTGAAGTGTGGCTTTTGTTCAGATGTTGGGAATTGGAGCTCAGAGTGTAGATCCTAGTCTGGGAGGCAGACAGACCTGATTTCAAACATTGACTCCACATTGCATTAGTTAATATGTTAGTGTGGCCATGGGAATATTGCTTCAGTCTCAGCTGTAGTGTTTTCACCCGTGGAAAGGGAAAATTAATAGGTCCTAGCTCACACAGTGTGGATGATACATGAGTAATGCTTATCCATCATGTAGTCAGTGCTCAGGGAAGGTTGATGAAGATGATGATGATGATGTGTTATAGACATTGAATGTGTTGGCAATGTTTAATACCACTCATCCGTAAACAAAACAAAATCAAACCCCCACCCCCCCCAAAAAAAAACAAAGGCCCAAACAAACTAACCAACAACCTTGCCAGTGCTGTCAATTTCACATCTCCTCCCATCAAGAATAATTTTTGCAAATATGTTTCTTTGTTGTAAATCGTCCATGAAAATCTGTAACGGATTTCTCAGTGGCCACCTGGGTTTCCTTCTCTTCAGTTCTTGGCTCAGGATTTTTTACGTTTTTCTGGCAACATCTGTTCCGTGTGGGGCTTTTTGGTTGTTGTTGTTGCTTTTTTTTTTTTTTTTTTTTGTTTGAGGTGTCCCTTCTCATCCGTGGAATTCATTTCTCTTCCTTTCTTGGAGAGTGACATTCTAATTTTCTGTACTGAGCCTTCTCACAGAATGACTTTTACTCAGTGATGTCCCAAAAATGTGGAGGAGTGAGCCTTGTTGAAATGTTTCCTTCTGAAATCACTACAGTAACAGCTCCAGAATAGGCATTTTTTTTTTTAATGAAAACCCCTATTTTTATGTATGTATGTATGTATGTACGTATGTATTTTTGCCATAGTGGATAGATCTCTTTCTGGTTTGGTTAAAGCCTGTTTCTAATTATAGGAATCTATTTGCTTTAGTCTATAGGGAAATATAGTCATTTTGAGGTTCTGTGGTTTTAGGACAAAACCCCTGATGTCTGAAAACACTTGACATGACAAATAGCCACTGGAGTCTTTCTCCATGGCATAGAAAGTAACATTTTGTGGAATGCACTTTTTAAGGAAAAAATGTGATTATATGATTGTTTTTTTGAAAAGACTGTCCTTCAATATCATTTTAATGTTTGTATGCTAAATAACTTGGGCTTTTTTTTTTTTTTTTTGTCCCTCGCATAAAGATGTTAAGGCTGGTCTGGAAATGTCAGATCCATTATGAAATTCTGGAAATCTATTGAGTTCTGAATGTGGCTTTTTCCCATTCATTTATTTGCTCATTTATTTATTCACTCAGTCATTCAAAATAAAGAAATGAGAGCCTCATGCTTTCCTAGGCCCTGAGGATTCAAGGTAATTCAGATAAAATGTGTTTTTGTTTTTTTGTTTTTTTTTTAACATTCCAGGGAGGAAGGCACAACATAAATATGTGGACAAATCAATGAGGAAAAAAAAAAAAAAAATCAATGAGGGAGATAATTGCAGATATTGATTTGAAGTTTGCGTGTTTGGGGGATGGGAGTACTGTAGATTTGGGAGGTGGGAAGGTGTCTCTGAGGAGGTGACATTGTGGTCAACTGTGAGTACATTGATGGTCTCAATTACTTCCATGAGCTTTACTCTGAAACTTTGTTGTCCCTGTCTGCCCTATTTGACCATGTGAAATGAAATGTTAGCCAACTTGACACAAGCAGAGGCTTAATAAAAGCATTTTATTCAGAGGCTGCAAAAAACATTTACCTGCTGCTCTGGGACAGGTGAATAGACATACCTTTTCCTAGTCTCCTTTAAGTACAACTAAGATCCTGAACATTATATGTCAATCAAACCTAAGAACCTGAAAGGTGGAGAGAAGGTAGATAAGCTAGGGACCTTGGATGGAGGAACAACACAGTGTTGACTTTCCTGCATTTTCTTTTTGCCTTATATATGCCAGACTTAGAGCTAAAGAAGCGAGTAAGCCAGAAATGCCCACAGGTACAGACAAAAAAAGCCCCAACAAAAAACATTTTTTTTTTTTTCTGGCCAAAGGACCAGGAAATGAGGCAGCCCAGCAATACAGAAAACTTTTAGAAAGTAACTACTCTGCATTAGCCAAACACCACAGAATAGACTGTGGCCACTTCCCAGCCCCTGCCAGTGGAGGCAGAGTAAGGAACCTGGAATTAAACCCTTGTGAGAATGTGTAGAAGAGTATAAACTTCTCCTATACCCTCTTAATTGCTGTACCTGGGCACTGTGAATTAAGCTGACAAAAGACAGATGTATGGGAGAAAAGACATACAGATATCATTGATACTTTACGTGCATGGGGACTTCACAGAAAAGAAGTAAAAATCCAAAGAAATGGTTAGGTTTGGAGTCTTATATACCATTTTAACAGAGGGTGATAAATTGGGGAGAAGTGACTAGACAAAGGGTAAAGGGGATTTGAGTTGCCAGGGGTGGTAAATTATGGGAAGGTGACTAGGAAATGTATAGTATGTTAGGATTAGTAAGGTTTGTTATACAGACTCATCTCAGTGCCATCTCTGGTCTTCTGGGCACAAGATGCAGAAACACCTAAAAATGCAGGTTTATGTCACCTTTAAAGGGAAATTTATGCCTTGCTCTTAGGCAGAAGGGGGTAGCGCAGACAGCTTTTCCTATGTCTGCTATTTCTCAGTTGCCTTCAGCTCAAAATAATCCTGTGCCAAAGTGGCATGTTTTAGGATAGTATATTGTGATCCCCTTCATCTGTAATAAGGTGCTCTGTGAAGTGGTATCTATGAAGGCCAAGGAAGGGGCCAGGACTTTCTTCCCCATTGGCTGGTAATTAGTTCTCTCCATCATGGTGGCAATAGAGACCACGTGGGGAGCCTGGATTTCTACAGTGAGGTACCATTTCTTTCCCCACTGGGGTGGTGTCAGAGGAGGCCTATGGGAGAGTCTGAACTTTGACTACTACCCAGTGGTAATGAGACCACCTCCAGTGCAGTGTGCATGAAGATCACATGAGGACTCAGAAGTCTCATCCCGACCCAGGTGTAATGAAGGGCCCCCTCAGGTATCAACGATTGCAAGTGGGGAACCTGGATTTCTACCAATAGTAACAGGGAAGCACACGCTGCCTCCCACCCCTTCCCATGTTGGAGTGGGGTTGGAGGAAGCCAGCTAAAATAGACGGTTTAATTAAGATCCAGAAACCTGTAACATCCCAGATGTCCACATTTCCATAACAAAATGTGCTTGGTGTACCAAGAATCAGGAAGACTTCAAACAATGGTTGTCAAGACTGAGATGACAGAAATGCTAGATTTATGTGGCAAAGATGTTTAAGGAACCATGATAAAAATTCTCCCATGAGTAATTACCAACATGCTTGAAACACATGAAAAAATTAGAATGTCTCAGTAAATAGTTTCCCCCAAAAGAAATAACACAGAGAAGAGAACCAATAGAACTCTTAGAACAGAAAATATGATAATTAAAATAAAAAATTCAGTGGATGGGCTCCACAGCAGAATGGAGGGGATAAGGAGAGATAGAACAATAGGAAATCTGCAGTTTGAACAGGAGAGAGAAAATAGAATGAAAAAAAATTCACAGAGTTTCAGGGACCTGTGGGACTCTAACAAAAGATCTAACATTCATGTCATCCAAGCCCAGAAAGAAGGTGGAACTAAAAAAGTACTGAAGAAAGAATGGCTGCCAGGAAGTCGCACAAGGAAGTGCACTTGTCAAATGATGAAGAAAAGAACCATCAACTCAGATTCTTACACCTACGAAGTATCCTTCAGGAATGAAGGAGAAACAAGACATTCTCAGATGAAAGAGGACCAGGAGAATATGTCACCAGCAGATCTACCCTAAAAGAATTAAGGGAAGATTTCTAAACAGAAAGGAAGGGATAAGAGAAGGAATAATTGAACATTGGAAAGGAAGAAAAAAGTCAATAAGCAAAAATATGGGTAAATACAATAGGCTTTCCTGCCTCTCTTAAGTTTTCTAAATTATATTTTATGATGGAAGCAAAAATTATAACACTGCTCTGGTATAGTTCTCAATGTATATTGATGAAATTTTTTTTAAATATAATTATAAACCAGAGAAGTGAAAGTATGTGAAGGGTGATAAGGTTTATCCCAGAGAAATTAAGACTTCTCTTCACTCAAAAGTCTGTATGTGAATGTTTATGGCAGCTTTATCCGTAAGAGCCAGAAACTTAAGATGACCCAATTGGTCTTCAAATGAGTAAATGGCTGAAAGAACTATGGTATGTCAGTACTGTGGGAATATTACAACCTGGATGACTCTTGAGAGAAGTTTGTGGAGTGAGAGAAGCCAAACTCAAAAGGTTGCACACTGAATGACTGAATTTATATCACATTCTTTTTTTTTTTTTTTTTGGTAAAGATTTTATTTATTTATTTGAGAAAGAGAGAGAGAGAGAGAGAGAGAGAGAGAATGAGTGGGGGAGGGCAGAGGGAGAAAGAGGGAGAGAGAGAAAGAGATGGAGAGAAGCAGACTCCCCACTGAGCAGGAAACCTGATGTGGGGCTTGATCCCAGGACCCAGAGATCATGACTTGAGCCAAAGGCAGAGGCTTCACCGACTGAGCCACCCAGACACCCCACCTATAACATTCTTATAATGCCAAAATTATAGAAATGGAGAACAGATTAGATGTTGCCAGGGCTTGAGGAGGGGGTCGTGCAGGAAAGAAGTAGGTATGGCCATAAAAGAGCAACATGAGGATTCCGGTCTTGAAGGAAATGTCAACATCCTGGCTGGGATATTATACTAAAGTTTCTCAAGATGTTACCTTCATGGGAAACTGATAAAAAATACATAGGATGTCTCTGTAGTTTATGCTACAAGTGCATATGACTCTATGATTATCTCCAAATGAAGAGATAGATTAAAAAGTAATAAGCATCTACATTTTTTTGCTGGTTCTCTGGGACTTCTGCTTGCTCCAGGAGAATAAGCCCCAGCTAACCTGTTGGAGAATCCAAGACTACATGGGACAGAGCTGAGTCGCCCCTTGCAAACTCAAGAAAATCTGTGACTTGACTGCTCACATATGAGTAAGCCCATCCATGATGAACAAATGAAGCCAGGTCAGATCAGCCATCATATTCATGAGGAATGATCCGTGGTTATTGTTTTAAGCTACTAAGCTCTGCGGTAAGTTTTGTGCAGCAATAGTTAAGTGACAGAGAAATTTCACTGAAGACCTGAACGATGAAAGGAAGCAGCTATCTGAACAGCAAGGAGAAAAAGTTCTGGCAAGTTCTCTCATCCTTTGTCAGAAAGGCATGTAACATTTTGGAGGCTGGTGTGTCATGCATGAAGCAGGAAGTGGTGGGAGATAGGTTCAGCAGGTTGGCAGGGGTCCGATTTTGTAGGGCCAGGCTATGAAACTGGACCTTAGTCTTGGTGATGTGGGTTTGCTGATCACTCAAAGACTGCTCTGGAAGTCACTTGGGAAGCCACAGTGAGATCATTTCTTTTTTAACTCCTCCAAGTTCTTAGCTAGGTATGTACTACCAAATGACAGTGTTCACAAACGTAGTGTCTAATTATTATCACTATGTGCCAGGCATTGTGCTAGGGGCTGGGAGACTTAATTCTCTGTCTCTATACACTAGAAAGTATGCTTTGTGGACTCTGCTTCATGCACTACCATTTCTTCAGTGTTGGAATAGGGCCTAGCGCATAGTAGATGCTCAGTAAATATTCACAAAATTAATGAGTAAATGAAGGGACCAAAATGTGTGTTATCCTTGTTTGCATGGGGATCACCACCTAGTTGGGTGGTGTGAGCCACTGACTGCTCTGGAGTGCTTCCCAAGCAATGGAAGCACTTTAAAAATGCACTAATTCATTCAATTCTAAGAGCAGCCCTATAGGGAAGATGGGATTATTAAGTCATTTAAAAATAGAATAAAACCTTGTCTATGCAGGCTCACATAGAGAATGTACACATAACTGCCTATTCGTTATGTTTGATAATGTAATGTTTCTATAAACTTAGATGTTTGATAGGCATGGCAAACTCACCACCGAATTCCACATCATCTCTACAAACCCTGGTCTCCTTACAGCCTTGCTCAGCTGGTGGGAACTCCATACTTCTACTTGCTTGAGCTAAAAATCTTAGAATCATCTGCGAGTCTTTTCCTTCCTCTCCCTATGTCCAGTCCCATCAGTGAATCTTGCTGGTTCTGCTTTCCAAACAGATGCATATTCTGACCACTTCTCACCCCTTCCTCACTTTAGTCCTGGCCCCGGTCCCCATCCTCTCCTTCAAGCCTTATTGCAGAGGCTCCTAACTCATTTCCCTCCTTCTGCCTTCAGACCCCTGCAGTCTGTTGACCATACTTCGGATTATATTATTTCAATTCAAAACTCTTCAGCTCAGTTCTCATCTCATTCAGGGAAAAAGCCAATGTCTTTACAGGAAGACCCATGAGACCTATGCAGTCCCACCTGCACTTGTCACCACCATCATCCCTGAATTCTCTGGTCTTCCACTGGCCTCCCTTCTCTTCTGCATGCAAGCATGCCTCTGCTCAACACCCACTTGTTTCTTTTGCCTGGAGCCTCTCCCCTCCCCATATATCTACTCTGTTCACTCCTTCGCCTCTTCCATCCCCTTCTAGGTGTTCTCTCAGATGGCAGTTTCTCTGTGAGAACTTCCATGATAACCCCACTGAAAATACTCACCACTAGCAATTTCCGTCCACTTTTCCTTGGTTTATTTGCCTTCGTGGTCCGTAATACCATATGCTATATTATCCACATACTGGAAGCAGACACATGCATCTTACTGTCTTCTTGATGCTCTGTAAGCCCAGCGAAGGCAGCGACTTCTCCCTGTTTTGTTTACAGCTGTGGCCCTGGTCATGCCTGACAGTGCCCGGCACGGGGTAGGCGCCCAGCAAATATTTGTCCCATGAATTAGTGGTGGATAACAGCTCCCAGACATGCCCATACAGTAGCTAAGATTTTCTAGCATTTTTTTAAAGGATAGTTTGTTTGTTTTTTTTTCCTAAAAAGCTAGTTAAAAATAAAAGCTAAATAAATGACTCTTACTGCTTATGGCTTCTTGAAGCAGTTCTTTTGTTCCTCATCTTCCTCTCCATCTTCCTCACTCCTCAGCTCCCTCCCACCTTATAGATCTGGAGAACAGAGAGGAATTGGAGAGAGAAGGAAAGGGCTGCATAACTCTCTGTCTCAGAGCTGGCTCTCCCAACACTGGCCAGCTCTGTGCGGACAACCAAAGAGTTTCCTTGGTGATGGGTACTGTTGGTAGCAGATAATTGATTCCATGAGAATTTTTTTTTAAAGATTTTTATTTATTTATTTGACAGAGAGAGACACAGAGAGAAAAGGAACACAAGCAGGGGGAGTGGGAGAGGGAGAAGCAAGCTCCCCACTCAGCAGGGAGCCCGATGCAGGGCTCCATTCCAGGACCCTGGGTTCATGACCTGAGCCCAAGGCAGACACTTAACGACTGAGCCACCCAGGTGCCCCTCCATGAGAATTTTTAACAATAATGTATTACTTGTTTGATCATTGCTAAAATATGCATATCTGCATATTTACAACTGAAGAAGTGTAAGAGGAAGAAAGCCACAAACTAAGGCTAAAATCATAGGGAGGGGCTAGTTCTTGCAGGTTCTGGAATGTCTTAAGACTTTGGTTTTTACCCCAGAGGCAACAGGCAGCCACAGAAATGCTTAAAGCAGTGGATTGATGTGGTCAGATTAAGTTTTTAAAGATCACCCCAGATGCCCTGCGGGAAACAGACTGAATTGCAGCCAGGTGGGAGCAGGGAATCTCTGAAGCTCAGGAGATGGTGACTTGGGTCAGGGTGGCCGCCCCCAGTGAAGCAGTAAGGACATTCCAGGCTTAGCTAGAAGGAAAGTACACAGGACTTGGGGTTTCTGGGTTGTGTTAAAAGATAATTTTTCCAAAGCAGGTAAAATCACGAAGAATGAACATGTTACACATTCTGCTTTAACTCATCAGTTAAATGAGAGAACAAAGCAGAATATTATGAGTAGTTCAAAGGGTAACCCAGAGAAACCACACATTTATGTATTTGGCAAAGTGAAATGAATGTTGGAAAGGAGGCAAAAATGTGCCTCATTGGCAGTGGGGGAGGGAAGTCACTTGAACCTTTGCTGCACAGGACAGAATTTGCCTCTTCGTGGACTAGAATTATGTTGCATTTCTATGAGTTATCTACAATTTATATGTAGAATAGCTCCCACAAAATCCAAAACAGATAATCCCACAAGTGTGTTTGCTAAGGAATGCAGTTTTCCATTAAAGCACAGATTTTCCCCAATAATTGCATGTATGAGTGTGTGTGTGTGTGTGTGTGTGTGTGTGTGTGTGTGTGTGTGTGTGAATGAGGGCTGGTGGGGAAGGGTCGAATGTAGTTCACAATCTTCTTGCATAAACAGCAGGGCCCTATCTGCTGAATGAGTATGTATACTGGAGTAGAAACAGGTTAAAAAGCAGGAATAGCCTACTTTTTAAACTTAATAATTTACTAATAGCATTTTCTATGGTATAAATATTATGTGACAATATCATTTTTAATGATAGCAATTTCCAGTTTACAGATATGCCATAATTAATTAAACCAGCCCCCTGGAACGTTGAAGGTGTTTCCAATTTTTATGTGGAAGAACCTTATTCCCATATGTTTGCATATTTCCGTAATTATTCCCTTAGGGGGGTAAGTTCCTAGAAGTAATATTTCCAGGTCAGAGGGTAGGCATAATTCTGCCTCTAGAAAGGTTGTGCTCATTTACCTCACCATCAACAAAGGATTGACAATAGCTAATTTATTGCCTGTGGATGCTTTATAAGGCTTTTTAATCCTCTTTGTACAACTTTTATTTTATGATTAATTATCCTGTTCTTGCTGGTCTTTCTCTTCGCAGTGAATTTAAAATGTACCTTGCTGCCCACTGTGCAGTCTTCCCCAAATTAGCATTTCCTTCCTTACAAGTAAAGGTATATGTAAATGATAGGCATGGGATCATGTTGTTTACTCATTAAAATTTTTTTCCCTTCATGAAATAAATAATTCTGAACCAACTCATTATTTTAGGAAGTGGCGTTTGGTAGCAGCCTACAAGTTACCATTCAAAGATGCCAAAGAACTCCTTGTATACGCTTCATCTCTCACCTTCTGAAATCCCATAATGATCGTTATTTGTAGGACTGGAAAGTTACAACCACCTTGGTCTCAGAGATCATCCAGGTCAAAGCTGGATGTGGAAGGAGAATTTTGCAGACCCTGGCAGATGGGACAGAGTGGGGATTATCTGGTGGGCTCATTCCTACCTCCTGTTTTGTCTTCGTTAAAGACTCTTCCTCTCTACCCCCAGATTGCATCGTTTGGCCCTATTCTCTGTGGCTGTTGGGCTGTCCTTAGATAGTGGCATTTCTTCAGTCTCGAAGTAATAGAGGAGCCCGAGACTCTAGGAGGGCAGCTGGTTACTCTGGCCATGTGTCGTGCATCAAAGTGGAGGACCAGGCGCTCCTGGAGAAGTGACAGGTCAGCCCCAGGTAGCTGACTGCATATGTCCGCAGGAAGCCAGCTAGTCAGGATGTTTCTTAGCTGCCCCCGTAACTGAGAACAAGAGGGGCTGCAGGTTGTTAGCAAGGCAAGGAAGGCCAAGAAAAACTGAGATACTTCTAATGTAGTTAGAAATACTTTACACGTTTGGGTTTCTGGACTTTGGTCAAGGATACAGAATACTTTGTCACTTAAAGAGAGAGCATGTGAAGTTCTTTTAAAAGCAAACACTTCATACAAACTGCTAGGATACCTTCGAGTCCTAGCCTGGGATATTAAGACCCCAGTTGCCGACATACTCCATTAAAAACCATCACTGGAGATGAACGCTTGGTGCCAGAGAATTTAACATTACAAATGCAAATGTCACTCTGAAATAGCTAAGCTCTAAAGTTGTCCAGATGAAAGAGCATATGGTTACAACGAAATGTCTCTTTTTAGATTGTGATAAGCTTGAAAATAAACTTCTTACAGACGGCTCGACCCTTGGCATAAGTGTGTATCTCTCTAGGAGTCCAACTTTTCTGGGAAACTCCTGGGGTCGTGGTTAGCTTGTTCTCCAGAGCAGGGCAAACCAAAGGTGAAATCCTGGCTTTCTTTCTGCTAGCTTCATGCCCTCAAGTAATACTTAGCGAGTCACCTTCCTGAGGCTGTATGTCCTTATACAATGGGCATAGGGGAGCACGTGCTTCACAGGGCTGTAGGGGAGGGAGTTAATTGAAAGAAAAGAATGCACAAAAAGAGCCCTGCCGGCACTCTGCAGTGGAAAGTGCAGCCAGTACTGGGTGTTGATATGAAGATCCTGGATGAGAAGAGCATTTGGTTTGTTTTGGAGAGTAGGTAAAAATAAGGTTAGCCTGTGAGCAGTGAGGCTAATTTAGCAATGTGTGGCTGGGGGTGTATCTTGATAGTTGGGGGGAATGCTTTGAGAAGAGCCGACCTGATTAGAGAAAGGGGATGTTGGCAAAATGGAAAATCTTCCAAAGTGCACCTTGACCTCAGAAAAAGATAATGATCAAAAGCTAACTGTATCCCAAGGCTAGAGATGGGATGCTGTGTCGGTACGTGTGAGAGCTCTCTTTAGGACAGCATTCAAATCCATTGCAGAGGAGTAAATCCCAGACAGTGGACAGGACTCAGAAGTGTGGTGGAGGGCGTAGAAAAGGCACCAGGTCAACATTTTAATATAATTTTATGTAAGTAAAATTTGGGCTTGTGGGGAGATGTGGAATATCTAAAGCTTCTCACCTGGGCTATAGCCCCTCCTCATTTTCTCTCATGAGGGACATGTCAAATGGATTTTTAGGTTGATCAAAAGGTCACGTGAGCTTCAACAGTTGAGAAATACTGCCATAGACCAGAGGTTGGCAAGCCGCAGCATGGCCTGCTGCCTGATGTTTTTATTTTTTTTATTTTTTTTTATTTTTTTTTATTTTATTTTATTTTTTTTTTTTTAGTTTTTTTTTTTTATTGTTATGTTAATCCCCATACATTACATCATTAGTTTTAGATATAGTGTTCCATGATTCATTGTTTGTGCATAACACCCAGTGCTCCATGCAGAACGTGCCCTCCTCAATACCCATCACCAGGCTAACCCATCCTCCCAACCCCCTCCCCTCTAGAACCCTCAGTTTGTTTTTCAGAGTCCATCGTCTCTCATGGTTCTTCTCCCCCTCCGATTTCCCCCCCTTCATTCTTCCCCTCCTGCTACATTCTTCTTCTTCTTTTTTTCTTTCTTAACATATATTGCATTATTTGTTTCAGAGGTACAGATCTGAGATTCAACAGTCTTGCACAATTCACAGCGCTTACCAGAACACATACCCTCCCCAGTGTCCATCACCCAGTCACCCCATCCCTCCCACCCCACCCCCCACTCCAGCAACCCTCAGTTTGTTTCCTGAGATTAAGAATTCCTCATATCAGTGAGGTCATATGATACATGTCTTTCTCTGTTTGACTTATTTCGCTCAGCATAATACCCTCCAGTTCCATCCACGTCGTTGCAAATGGCAAGATCTTATTCCTTTTGATGGCTGCATAATATTCCATTGCATATATATACCACATCTTCTTTATCCATTCATCTGTTGATGGACATCTTGGCTCTTTCCACAGTTTGGCTATTGTGGACATTGCTGCTATAAACATCGGGGTGCACGTAGCCTTTCGGGTCCCTACTTTTGTATCTTTGGGGTAAATACCCAG
>NW_022589753.1:7708381-7743404 GCF_004348235.1 Phoca vitulina | reverse complement strand
AAGAAAAAAGGGAGAGAATATGATCAGGCAGGGGAGTAGAAAAAAACCATACACTAGAGATTTAGAGTATATTTTGATCTGTTAGAAGAAACTATCTCAAGATTTTAAGGAGAGAACAACTTATATATATATGCCAAAAATACGGGTAACTACTATGAAGGGATAGAATATGACTTCCAAAAAGTGGTCGCTTTTCTGTTCAGAGAGTTGTTGCTCTTCTTTTCTTTGATCTCCTGTTGAGTTTGTAGGTGTTCAGAATGGTTTGATCCCTATCCAGCTGAATTCCTGAGAGGAGACGAAATCCAGGTCTCCTACTCCTCCGCCATCTTGCTCCGCCCCTTGCCTGATGTTTTTAAATAAAGTTTTATTGGGAGATAACCACACCATTCATTTATACATATTCTCTGGCTACTTTTTAAAAAAAAATTTTTTTTTTTTAAATTTGAGAGAGAGAATGAGATAGAGAGAGAGAGCATGAGAGGGGGGAGGGTCAGAGGGAGAAGCAGACTCCCCGCTGAGCAGGGAGCCCGATGCGGGACTTGATCCCGGGACTCCAGGATCAGGACCTGAGCCTCACTTAACCAACTGAGCCACCCAGGCGCCCTCTCTGGCTACTTTTGTGCTGCAACTGCAGAGTTCAGTAGCTCCAACAAAGACCTATGATCATCGAAGACTAAAATATTTACCCTCTGGCCCTTTACGGGAAAAGTTTTTGACACTTGCAATGGACCATAGAGACCTAAATGGTCACATCTTACGTAGGCTTTCTGATTTTGTACATGGAGGCATTATGTAATTTCCAATTAACAGAAATGTGACCAAAATTTGCTTTCTGTCACCTTTATAACTGTCCATGCGTTCTCCAGAAGTTAAATTTGTGACTCTGTTGTTCAACCCATTGTCACGGACTGCTAATAAAATTAGGAACTCAAAACAAATTCTTACTTGTTTCAGCTGCTTTGTTGGCACTGGGAGTCTCGGTGAATTTACCAGACTGTTCCTTGTTAGGAGAAGAAGCTAGTAAGTGTCAGCGATTTGAAACCCGAGCTATGCAGTTATTAAGGGTATCCAATTTTAAAGAAAATGGGGGGAAAAAACCAGTACAAATCATACAGGGGTTGGTGACAATTTAAGGCTGAAAATTAGGTGTAATAAAGCCACTACCAATAACTAGCAAGTGCACACTGAAGGAAATTGTCATGTAACTGCTAAATCTGGTGTCTGTCCACCCAGGTTGTCAGAACTGTGTGATGTGCTTATCTTTTTAGCTTCAGCAGTGGCTTATGCGGATTAACTTGTTCAAATCCAGGACTTTGAAGATATTCACAAAGCCTCATATTTTTCGAATGTGCAATCTCAAATCAGCGTGCACTCATCTCTAGGAGTGGTTCTGACTTTGTCCCCCAGGGGACATTTGACAATGTCTGGAGATAATTCTGGTTGTCAGCTGGGTTGGGGGGAGTGTGCTGCTGGCATTCAGTTGGCAAAGGCCAGGGATGCTGCTAAACATCCTGCAACTCGCAGGACACCCCACCCCCTCACACAATGAAAAATTACCTTGCCTAAAACGTCACTAGTCCTGAGATTGTGGAACCTTGATGTGCGGGAGGTGAGCTATTTCAAGATGAAATTTATTCTGTCATCAGATTCTCTAACAGTATATTTATCATTAAGATTATCTATTCTTTATGTCTAGCGAGAACTACACTTAGCTATTATCCTTGGAATAACAGTTTCCTCTTTTAAATAGAAAAAAATTTAGTTAAAAAATCAATTGACAAAAAAACGTTAACTAAAATAAGTACTACAGATGGTAAGTTGATGTGTTATATAAAATACGAAGGAGATGGTTGAATGAATTAATTTTAAGGAAATAAAAAACTGCTGTAAACTCGTGAGTGGGATTGTTCTCAAATCGTCATCTTTTTAACAACATCTGTGTTACTCCCAACGAGTCGCCCATGACCATATTCAGGGAGTCCTGTTTCATTCCCTTGGAAGAGTATTGAGATATTTAGGGTAAGTTTTTAATCCTCAGGTACTAGGTGGCTCTCCCAGAATTCTTAGGACAGAGAGTGTCCAGCGGTGAAGTTGAGAGTTCACTGGAGCTGAACAGATTTATTTCTGCTTCTTTATCTCTCTTCTGCTCATGACAGCATCTCACACTGCTCGACTTCAAAGCCTTCTGTGGGACCACTTGTGGGAAAGTACACATCACAGAGGCCCTCCTCATGGAGCATTTGTTGGAGAACTCTTTGTTGGCAGTCCCGAGTGGGAAGCACTGTGTTGTCTGTGTCTTTGTGAATATTTATGGCCTGGCTTTGCAAATTGCAAATAAAACACCTGGGGAACATGTTAAAGAGCAAATTTGTCTGGCCCCCACCCCAGGAGGTTCTGAGTCAGTAGACCTTGGCTAATCTCTAGGAATCTACATAATTAACAATTATCTTGAGTAATGCTGGACCAGCGCTGAGAGTCACTGATGCGTGATGTGTGGCAGAATGAGGAATGGCCTCGATGGTACGATTGCTCCCAACTTTTGCATTATTTTGTACCATGTGTTTGTATGTTACAAACATCCTGAGCTGCCTTTTCATAAGCCAAATTTTGGTTTTCCTTCTCTCCTGATGAACCAACATGATGTAATCTATTCCACGGTGATGCCCCCACCAATAGTTGCATGTGAATTTATGTAGTAGTATTTATGCAATTATTTGTAATATTGCACTTTTGCCCTTACTACTTAATAAAACAGAAGAAAAACAAAAAATGAAAAACAAAAATCTCCTAAACCTGCTACAGATGGATCAAAGGTGGACATCATTAGGCATGCTGAATTTGAGGAGTCTTTAGATTTCATTGAATAGCCTTTGGACATAAGCCAGGAAAAGACTGGTTTGATTGTGAAGAAAATGAACAAGTATGAAAGGAAGTTAGAAATGGTATCATTTAAGAGTGAGTCTGAAAGTTGAGGCATAATTAGGAAATATAAATTATCTTCCTAAGTGAAAATAATGTTTTGCTACAGTGGATATATTTTTGCATACCTTTAGCATGCTCAATTTCTAAAACATTTTCAGGGGCATGTGCAAAAGAAAGGGGTTGCCGATAGTAGAATGACAGCCTATTTTCCCCACTTTTTATGGAAACAGAGTGACAGTTATTCCCACTGTATTTACAGTCCTGTGGTGGTGGTCAAATTTTCAGGGAGACCGTTGTCTCATCTGCTATTCAGACATGAGTGAGATGTTGGTAAGACTTCTATGTGTCAACCACAGGACTGGAAATGTTAATTTTCATGGTGGGGTCTCTATCCTGAGAAGTGTATGTTTGAATTCTTACCAATGGCTCTTACAATGTGGCTTCTTAAAGTTCCTTAGTCCACTGGTTAATTACACTGTGGTCTGATAGCAGCAGAAGGAGGACTGGTGAAGAATGTAGATAACTGTTATTAGATTAGGCTGTAATTTTAAGATTTTGCTTAAATATCCCTACATTTTTCCATTTAAAAAATTTTAAGTATTTTATTTTGAGGCAGTTGTAGATTTATATTCAGTTTTAAGAAATCTTACACAAAGATCCTGTACCCTTTACCCAGTTTCCCTGGTGATAACATCTTCAAAAGTATAATGAAACATCATAACCAAGATATTGACATTAATACAGTCAAGATACAGGATAGTTCCATTGCTGCAAGGATCCCTCATGTTCCCTTTTGTCGACATATCCACTTCCCATCCCTAACCCCTGATAATCCCAGATCTGTCCTCCATTTGTGTAATTTTGTCATTTCAAGAATGCTATAAATAGGGTCATGTAGTATGTATCCTTTTAGGTTTGCCCCCCCACCCAGCATAATTATCTGAAGATTCATTCAAATTGTTGCAGTATTGATAGTTCAGTTGTTTTTATAGCTAAGTAGTATTCCATGATATAGATGGACCGCATTAACCTACTGAAGAATAAATGGATGTTTTCAGTTTTGCACTGATACATATCAAGCTGCTGTGAACATTTATGTTCAGATGGTGTGTGTGTTGGGGGTGGGGAAGTTTGCATTTCTCCAGGATACATTCCTAAGAAAGCAACTGTGGTCATATGTTGCTTATTTAGTTTTTAAAGAAACTACTCAGCTATGTTTCAGAGTGCCTGTACCATTCCACATTCCGACCAGCAAAGTGTAAGAGACCCAATTTCTCTGCATCCTTTCAGCACTTGGTGGTGGTATTTTTTTTTATTTTATTTTAGCCAATCTGATAGATGTGTAGTGATATTTCATTTTGGTTTTAATTTACGTTTACCTGATGGCTAATAATGTTTTCTGTGCTTCATCATCTGTGCATCCTCTTTGGTGAAATGTGTGTTCATGGTTTTTGTTTTTTGTTTTCCTTCCATTTTGTTACTGGATTGTTTGATTCTTTACTGTTGAGTTTTAAGAGTTCTTTATGTATCCAGATACTAATCTTTTGCCAGATTTGTGGTTTCCAAACATTTCTTCCCAGTCTGTAACTTGTCTTTTCGTCCTCTTCATTGGGTTTTTCACAAAGCAAAAATTTTAAGTTTTGAGAAGGTACAGTTTGGCAAGTTTTTCTTTTATGGATTGTATTTTTGGTATGAAGTCTAAGAATTCTTTGTCCAGACCATGATCCCAAATTTGGTCTTTTTTTTTTCCTAAAGTCTTAAGTTTTGTTTTATATTTAAGTCCATTGTGACTTTATTTTTGTTTAAGATGAATGTTTTAGGTTAAGGTGTTTGTTTATTGTGCTTTTTTTATATTTGTTTTTTTCCTTCAGATATTCAATTATTCCAGTGCCAGTTGTTTGAAAGGCTACCCTTTCTCTGCCGAATTACTTTTCTGTTTCTGTCTCCCTGCTTTTTTATTTCTTGATAAGTTTAATAACAATGCAAGATGAAAGCCAATAGAATCGATTTTAATTGTACTATTTTACTGATGCCTCTGGATATTTAAGAAATAACAATTCTCTTTCATTTATTTTACAGTATTAATTTTTATTAAACAAAACAAAAACAAGCAACCCCCCCCCTTCTTTTCCATGTCATTAGAAATTCCTTCTGAAATTTATTTCAAATGATATACCTATGGTATCCTATAGATAGGTAACATATATATTACTGGTGTAGCATAATTTACTATATATATTGTGTGTACTATTCATATTACTACATTTTTAATACAATGACTACCTATATTATCTTACAGATGCGTACATCTATATTGTATTATATATATTATGTACCACATACTTACTGTATATAATAGAAGTACTATCATTAACTTTGTCTTTCCTTATTTTTGAGGCTTTTGTAGTTTCTATTTATTATTATTATAAATAATAATACTAGAATTATACATTCAGTAGGATGAGGCACGTATCTTACCCTCTGTATTCAGAGCAAAACTTCAATGTGGAGTGGAGTTCATGTTCTTTTTACCACCCCAAACAAAATGATTAATGAATGTTTAGTTTACTGAGTGAGAAGAGAAAAACAGAATCTATTCAGCATTGCAGACAAGTAGTAGCAAACCTGAATTCCTCATCCACCTGCCAGTTACTAATAAAGTTGTAGAAGGCATTTTAAATTGAGTATGGTTTGAATGGCCAAATGTTTTATGTGGACTTTTTGTTTCTTCTTACTAGCTCAGAGGTTCTTTAAACTTTATAGTGCGTAAAATTTATTTATGGGTTGACTATACAAAACCGCATAAATATGGTACTTAGAAGGTGATTTAAGGATCAGGGAGATAATTGTGATTGAATACGTGCCCACCTGTCTGCTCTTGAACTCAGAATTCCTCTGTCAATTTTGGGCTGCATTTGGGCTTTTTCTTTAGGATACATTCTTATTCTTTTAAGGTTCTTCATATTTGTTGTCAGATGGCCTCTAGAGGTCACCAGGAGAGTATAAGAGTGCCACTCAGATCTCTGCTATCAGTGAATATTATCATTAATATACATCCTTATTAATTTTTAGGTTAAAACATCTCATTTTATTTTGCTTTTGGAGAACATTGTTTTTCATTTACTCATTAGCTCTTTGCACTTTCCTCTCTTTGGTATGATTAATATTTTAGTGTCTAATTTAATTTATATTGGTTATTCCAATCTCAGTAGCTTTGGTTGCTCGGATAAGAGCTCTATTCAGCCTCACTCAGTTAAGAGTGATGTTGGTGGTGGCGGGTTCCCATGGACACAGATGATTTCCAAGAAAACCAGGAGAAGTCAGCAACAGAAAGATGACAAAGGACTAAAATGTCTCTTCTGTCTGGAATAGAAATTATCTAGTTCTCTGTACCAGGTTCCACTGCTTAACTATTAGGCACATGATTCAACATGGTCGCCAACCTCAGTTTATAACCTACCAGGGTTGACCTCTCAACTCAGCCTGTGCCTCAGTATGACAGTAGTTTTTGAGTCTCTGGGTTGGACATTCTGAGGGAGAATCTGACTGGTGTTTATCAGTCACTTACTAGCTAGTCTAGTGTCTCACCCAACTCTTGACCCTCAGTTATAAGGGATGTCTTATGACACATAGGGGCCATCTCTTTATAGGGCTGTCAGTGAAGTCTTCAGCATATATTGGGCCCATGGTTTCCATATTTAATTGCATTTGAAATAAGAGCATGTGCCATGAATGCCTATATTATTTGTGCTGATTTGGGATTTTTATCTCTGGGACTTTTTCTGAAATGTTGCTACTAACACTGTTAGTGAAACGTTAAGAAATTTGCCTTTAAATATTATTTGCATTTGATTCCAATAATCAAATGATATAATATGCCTGTTGTGGAAACAGTTTTGGGTTTTAAAATTTTATTTTCCCGAAGTAGCATGATACTTATGGCTTATGAATACTTTACACATGAAAACATCAAAAAGAAAACATTTAAATGTAAATGTCAGTAATATCTCAGTCGGTGATGCTGAACTCTGTCTTTGTATTTCCTCCCAGATATATCAGCGATGCTGGCTAGTATTCAAGAAAGCTTCAAGCAAAGGTCCAAAAAGACTGGAGAAATTTTCCGATGAACGTGCTGCGTATTTTAGGTGTTATCATAAGGTAAAACTTGATTGTTGTGGCTTTCTAGAAATCTGTTCACAAATAGGTAACCTGAGTTCATTGAATCTAAAAACTTGTCTAGGTCATTTAACAAAAGTACAATTAATACTTTTTCCAAGGACAAAACATCTCTAAATTACTATTTGTTAATTGTTTAAAATAATGGACTACCGTAAAGTTTCTCTTCTGATTTTGTACTATTTGTTGTTGTTGTTTTTCCAATCTCTCGTGTAGAATTTACCATGTTCTTTTTGAATTTTCATTTTGCGTAGTAAACCCAACTCCCAACGTTGAAGCCCCTTGGGAGTAAAGATTAGGTCTCCATGTATCTAGCACATCTAGATTAGATCCTCATTCAGTGCTTGGAATGTGGGATGAGGACGAGGGGAAGAACCTGGAAAACAGATGAATGGTGAAGGAGGAGGAAGTTCTACTCATTAGTTTATTTTTTTTAAGCTTGATGACTAAATTTAATTCAGACTTGCAGTTTGAATAGTGGTAGTCAGCTTTCCTCACTAAAAATAGTAATGGTGTATTAAAATACATCCTTTGGGAGTAGAAAATGAAGGAAGATACAAGGCAGACTTGGATTTACAAATTAGCCATGTCTTTCCCTCTACAGGGCAATGTTTTTTCATGGTCCTTGTTAATGGGCAGCCTGTGTCTTTTCTCTTTTCATGAAATTATGTAAAAATGTGTGGTTAACTTCTTTTTCCCCCAAGGTGCTGGTTGTTTCTGTTTGGGGAAAATACTACTCTTGTCTATGGAGGAATTGTTTATTTTTATGACAGAACATTTTAATTGTTTCAGTATTCTATCTTGAGATTCTGATGCTTATTTGGTGAGATTTTATCAGGAGTGGGGCTACTTGCCATTTAAAATTTTATGTGAAGCCAGGGGCGCCTGGGTAGCTCAGTTGGTTAAGCGACTGCCTTTGGCTCAGGTCATGATCCTGGAGTCCCTGGATCGAGTCCCGCATCGGGCTCGCTGCTCGGCAGGGAGCCTGCTTCTCCCTCTGACCCTCCCCCCTCTCACGTGCTCTCTCTCTCTCATTCTCTCTGTCTCAAATAAATAAATAAAATCTTTAAAAAAAAAAAAATAAAATAAAATAAAATTTTATGTGAAGCCAGTAGCTTCATTAGCACAGAAATTTGGCTAGGTGATGGAAAGTGAATAATCTTTCCTTTTTATGCAAATTCTCCACAGGTGGTGAGTTTACAACTTCTTATTAAGGGCCTGTGTTGACACCTTGGTTTATCCAATAATGAAAAGCAGTAGGGCGAGCTGTATTCCTTTGCAATTTAGAGAAATAAAGCATATGCCGTGCTTTATAGGCACATCTGCACATACATAAGGAAGAAAAAGCACTAAGCAAGACTTTGAGATAAGTAGGGAAGGGAGTCAAGAGTTATATCTTCCATGTGTACTATTTCCCCACCATTTCATAATGAAGTTCCATATTCCAAGGTCGGCTTCCTTCCCAGCCTACCTTTAACGTAAGGGAGAACCCAAGGAAACCTCTTTAGGAGTCTAGAATTTCCTCCACCATTTCTCTTCCAGGTGCCACGGATGTCCACTATTCAGATAAGGGTGTTTCTCCTCAGGCAAGAGTTGGTGACTTGCAAATCTATTAGATAGGAGCCGTGATCCCTGAGGGCAGTGATAGCATACCTTTGAACCCTTGCAAATAATCTTGAGCCAATCTCAGTATTTCTATAACACCTGAAACTCCTGGCGTCCAGACGTTTTGGACCAGGTGTATTATGTCCCAGTTATCCCACACGTACCCAGTATCTTCACTAATAGTAAGATGGTGAACAATGATGCGGCAATGGCTTGCTTCATTTTTACTTGAGAGGCCTTGCCTTAAAAGGGAGCTCAAAATGCCCAAGGAGGTGTTTGGTTTATCTATAGGACAAAAGGAGAGTCTTCTCCAGGTTTCTCCTCCTTAACTGGCATTGATTCCTTCCCTCCATGTCTCAGGTCCATCAAATCCTGGTGACCAGATTTCCTACCCTGATTGACTATTTTCTTTATTGTTCTTTATCGCCTTCTCATTATAATTAACAAGGTCATCTACAGGCTTCATCTCCTAGGTGGCCAGAAGCTGTGGTTCTGCATCAGCTCTCTCTTGAGAACCTCGGCTGGTCTGTAACTTTACAATTCACCATCTGATGGCATGTTTGTGTCACCCCAAAATTCATGTGTTGAAGCCTAACCCCCAACGTGATGACATTTGGAGATGGGGCCTTTGGGAGGTGTTTAGGTCCTGAGGGTGGAGCCCTCATGGCTGGAATTAGTGCTTTTATAAAAGAGATCTCAGGGAGCTCCCTCCTTCGTTCCTCCGTGTGAGGACGCAGCCGTCTGTGAACCAGGAAGTGGTTCCACCAGACACTGAATCTGCCAGTGGCTACTTTGGGCTTCCCAGGCTCCAGAACTGTGAGAAACAAATCTCTCTTGTTTATAAGCCACCCAGTCTGTGGTAATTTGTTACAGCAGCTCAGATGGACTAAGACACCATCAGACTCTTGTCCTGTCTAGTCATTGTGTGTGACCGCTAATGTTGATCAGTCCTTTCTTGTTTTGGCAGACTTCCAAATAGAGCCCAGAAATCCCTGATTCCTCACAATCCCCTGTACCGAATATAGAAAAATAAAGAAATGGGCTATGCTTTGCTTACAGACTTTCCCATACCTAAGAGAAGAAAGAAGACAAGTGAGGAATACTTTATAGGAACTCCCCAAATCCAGTCTGTCAGCAAGTGGTGTTGGCTCTGTGTTCAACATGCGTAGAGACTCCAGACATTCTCACAACCTCTGTTGCTACCGCTGTGGTCCAAGCCACTGGGCTGCCTAATGCCCAGCCCTCTAGAGTCTATTCAAAACACTCATATCACATCATGGCACTCCATGCAAAACCCTCAGCCAGGTCTTTATAATGGCCTACACAGTCACATGATTTGATCCCTTGTCCCCTGTTTCACCTCATCTGCTCAGTCCCCCCATCCCACTTTACTCTGCGGCAGGCACCCTGGGCTCTCTGCTTTCCTGAGAGCACTGTGTGTGGTGTTTCCTTTTCTGGAATGCCCTCCCCACAAATATCCATGTAGCTCATTTCCCTATGTTGTTCAGGTCATTGCTCAAATTCCTCCTCTAAGAGAGGCTGTTCCTTGATCTCTTATTTAATATAGAATCCTTTGACACACCCTGTCCATCTCTGTTTTTCTCTTCAGCACTTATCACTACATGTATATTTGTTTGGTTATTTCTTACTGTCTTCCCCACACCACAACCATAAAATAAGGCCCACAAGAGCAGGTTTTATTGGGGGGGGGGTGGTGGAGGCATGGTTCACTATCAGTGATCATTGCCTAATACATAGTAGACATATTTTAAACTATTGGTTGAGAAGCAATGAATATTATCAATAGATGAGACAGAGTACATACAAATGGCTTTGTGTCATATTCTTACTTAGCTTACCAAAAGAAATCTGTACTTGAGATGACTGAAGCCAGGAAGAGGAATCTTGATTTGAAGGATATGGGGTGGATAGTGATGGGGGCAGAAAAAGCCAAGGTTGGGAAGTTTTAGGAGGACAGACTCAAATGTAAAACCAAAGTGGATTATAATGATCCCCCCAGAATGTGAACCAAGTAAGGGAAGATTGAGGACAAACTTGTCCTATTTCAGACTTCTACCTGCTGGCTTTGGAATTTAATATGTAAATCTTTGAGGACTGTGGTAAGCCACATTCTCTTTCATCTATAATAATCATTAACCAAAGTTCAAAGCATTAGAATGGAAGAATTATCTACATTAAGCCTCCAAGCCCTTGATGAGTTCCTGTAGCCATTCATCCTCCTTACTCTCTCAGATCTGATAGATTTAGTATTAATCTCTTGGGGGCATATAAAAAGCCAGAATAACTCTGCAATATGCATTTTTTATCTAAATGCTGTGTAATTTATGAATCTTGATAATAAAATACTGAGGTTATAAGTAACACACCGTGACCAGATTTCAGAATTTATTCGAATATAAATAAAGCAATTTCTGAAAGAAATGAGGAACTGTCCGTTATGCTTTTTGATCAGTACAGTGGTGGTGTGGAGGAAATCTGTAGCATTGATGAGACCACAGCTTCTTTTGTTTCATTCTTAAGAGATATTATTAAGAAAAAAAATTGCCACTTTTGCATATCTGATTCTTATTAGAAGTTATAAAACAGGAAATTGACTGCAGAATTTTAAAACTTGATGCCTTCCTCTCTGAAAATGTAGCTAAAGATGAGCTCATGAAAAAAAATTGGAAAATAAATACATGAATAATGCACATACAGAACAATTCATTTTTCATTTCTTTACCTCTTCCATGAGGTTCCCCTCAAGCACCACTGCTGTCAGAGATGGCTGTGAAATTGATTAACTGTAATTGCAACAATATTAATACTCCAGTGACTTTAAATATAGTTCCCGACCTTCTTGTTAAAGGCAAGTTCCACTGTTTTCATTCAGGAAATCAAAGTGGCTCACCCCAAGCAGAAGGGGTTGAGCGTTTCTATGAATAATTTTATTTTTTCAAAATGAATAACAATTGGAAGGCAATCTAAGTGGAAGGAAGACCATCTACTGTTTTTGAGACCAAGCCAAATGGTGGCGTGGGAAGTATGCCGGACCCAGATTTGGGAAACCTGCTTTCTAATCCTGGCTTTGCCACCGTACATGGATGATAGGTTACTTCAGTTCTGTGTAAGGGTGACCTCTGTTGAAAGACACATATTGAGCATTTTAAGAGTTTATTTGAGCAAAAAATCGATTCAAGTCATATAGCACCAAACTGGAAGTGGTAGGAATCCCCCACCAAGAGGAGTTGGGGAGGGACTTTTATTGTGAAAAGGAGGAAGCAAAGTAAGGCAGTTATTGATTGGCTGTAGCTTAAAGCCTAATTGGCTGTGATTGGTTGTCCTTAACATTTTGACTTCATCACCTTGAGGCATTTACAGGCTCGCGATTTGGTTTGCTTCCATAGGCTCTCAGGGCATGAGAGCCACATCAGTCTAATGGTCTCCTTGTTTAATTAATGTTAACACCTCCAAGGTAAGTCACAGCCTGGCTTCTCCATCATCACACATTGCTGAGCCTGCAGGATTCAGTTCACTCTGGGCCAGAAGGACAGTTCTGATTCTCTAATACAGTGTTTCCCAAAATGTATTCCAGGGACTCTGAAAGAAGGGAGTTCCAGGAGGACCAGGGTTCTGTGGTCAAAGAAGTTTGGGAACTGCAACATTGTCATCCATTCTTGAGATTCCTAATCCACTGTAGCTTATCAGAGCCTCTGAGGAGACCCACAGTTAGGACACCTGAGTAACTTTGAGTCAACATTTCCAAAACTAATTGGGCTATGGAGCTACTTTTTTTTTTTTTTTAAATCAAATGTTCCATGGAACAAATAAGTTTAATTCTAAGGAACACAGTTTTGGATATGCTGCTTATGTGTGTTACCTTGTTTATTAAATGTCTGGCCTGTTGTTATTTCAACAGTGAGCATCTGGGGATGGTCATTCCTACTTCACCAGAATCAGAGAGTTAACTTGTGTATCAAATGAATACATGTTCATGAATGTATCAGAAAAATGGGAGACCCTCTCACTGCAAAGAGTAATAGCCATTATTATTATTATTTTTTTGCGGTTTTTTTTTTTTTTTTAAGATTTTATTTATTTGACAGAGAGACACACAGGGAGAGAGGGAACACAAGCAGGGAGCCCGATGCAGGGCTTGATCCCAGGACCCTGGGATCATGACTAGCCATTATTATTTTTGCCAAGAGTTATTTGTTCTGTCATTCTGTCCTTCCTAAGTGAGTAGGTCACTTTCCATCTCCCAAACCCATTGTTAGACCTGTTCTTGGTTTCTGCAAAAGTAGGATTCCAGGTTCTTCACAGTAGGCTAACATCCTAAAAATCATTTCTCTAGAATTTCCACCAGCTTATCACTAGTGTGTGTGTGTCTGCGTGTCTGTGTGTCTGTGTGTTGATGTTTTCTGTACTAATGACTCATTCTTGTTTACTCAGCTTCTTTCTCTTCTAAATCATTTCCTCTTGTGACGTAGCTGTCTATGATACATCTTTTCAAAATTTTACCGTATATCATAGCCTCTTTTTTCAATACTCACACACTAGCTTTGGAGTCATTCCCTCTTTGTGCAAGAAACTACCCACCAGACCCTGTTCTGGAAGCTGCATTCACTTACACCAGTAAGTACATCCCTCTTCACATCTCCACAGATTAAATTATAACTTATTACTCGGAAGCTTTTCCCAGATGGTAAATGCTTCCATATCCACATTTCTTAGGCAAAGGTAGAGTGGATAGAAGGGGTTAACTATAGTACCCAAACCACATTTTCCTGTTCTAAGTATTCAAGGAGATAAAAGTATGCACCAGTGTGCCAGAGGCTTCTGAAATATGTTCACCATTGAATTAACTATCTTTCCTATCCGAGCCTGGTTCCTTTCTGGAGTTCCATGTCTCAGTGTGAGGCACTGAAATCCATTCTGTTAATCAAGTCTGAAGCCAAGGAATTGTCCTAGATTCACCCTCTTCCTTATGCCTTCTCTTGTCTAGTCCATCACCACGTTTGCTCATACTCCTGCCCTTGCACGGACACCCTTTCTTCCCTGGTCCATGTGGCAGACATTAATCGATCCCTTGAAGTCCCTCCTGTGTCTTTACCTCCCCGGGACTCTTCCTGACCCACCCCAAGTTAGCCTGTCTTCTGGGCCCCTTCTGCCTGGATGCCCCTATCGTATTGAAAGCAGTGATTTGTTTTCATGCTGGTGGCAGATTCTCTCTGGTTGGTGCTGACCCCTTAATCATACCCTTTCTTCCTTGGTGATGGATGGCTGATTTTTAGCTGAACACAAGGTTACCTAAAGAAAATAGCCCGATGTAGTGAGGTATGACCATATGAACTAAATCCTGGCCTGAGTGTAAGCAGGGAATGTGATATGTCTTTCATCTCTTTCTCTTTCCTGTTGATTAGAAAATGGACATTAGCCATCTTGGCCCACAAAATGGAAAAGACCATGGGTTGAGGATGGCAAAGCAACAGGACATGTCCCATAAAAGTGTAGAGAGAGATGTCAGGGACTGGTCTGTGCTCCCTGACGCCATATGTCCCAGTCTGGTTCAGGCTGCAGTAACAAAATATCATAGACAGGTGATTCGTATAATAGGAATTCACTTCTTGTGGTTCTGGAGGTTATAAGTCCAAGATCAGGGTGCCAGCATGGTCAGATTCTGGTGAAGGCCCTCTCCTGTGTTTCAGATTGCTGACTTTTTGGTGTGTCCATATGTGGTGGAAGGAATGAGGGAGCTCCCAGGATTCTCTTTTATAAAAGCAATGATTCCATTCCTGAGGGCTCCACCGCCGTGATGGAATCACTTCTAATACCATCACACTGGGCATTGGGTTTCAACATACGAATTTTGGGAGGACACAGATATTCAGCCTATAGCACCACAGAACACCAGGTCAGCCCTAGACTCTCTCTGTTTCTCTCATGTGAGAGGAGTAACTCCCATTGTATTCAAACCTCATAATCTTGGATTTTTTCTCGTGTGCAGCAGAGAACTGGTAGAGTTTACCCTAACTGGTAGAGACAATAGAATACATTTTCCTCATTGCCCAGTGCACTCTGGGTAGGGAACTCTGTTACAACCAAGAGGATCCTGCTATGATCCTCTCTGTTGGATTGTGATTTCCTTAAAGGTGGGAACTGTGCTTTATTCAGCTTTGTGTGTCCTTGGGGCCCACCATAGTGTCTGGTACAGTAGCTGCTTTAGATCCCAGGAACACTTAGGGAGCCCAGGAAATGATCTGTGGCCTAGCTATACTAGTATTGTATAGTGGAGATGTTAGGAAACCCTTTGGTGTATGGAGCATAAAAAGAGCTGTGTGGATCATTTGCAACGACGTGGATGGAACTGGAGGGTATTATGCTGAGCGAAATAAGTCAAACAGAGAAAGACATGTATCATATGACCTCACTGATATGAGGAATTCTTAATCTCAGGAAACAAACTGAGGGTTGCTGGAGTGGGGGCTGGGGTGGGAGGGATGGGGTGACTGGGTGATGGACACTGGGGAGGGTATGTGTTCTGGTAAGCGCTGTGAATTGTGCAAGCCTGTTGAATCTCAGATCTGTACCTCTGAAACAAATAATGCAATATATGTTAAGAAAGAAAAAAAGAAGAAGAATGTAGCAGGAGGGGAAGAATGAAGGGGGGAAAATTGGAGGGGGAGAAGAACCATGAGAGACCATGGACTCTGGAAAACAAACTGAGGGTTCTAGAGGGGAGGGGGTTGGGTGGATGGGTTAGCCTGGTGATGGGTATTGAGGAGGGCACGTTCTGCATGGAGCACTGGGTGTTATGCACAAACAATGAATCATGGAACACTATATCTAAAACTAATGATGTAATGTATGGGGATTAACATAACAATAAAAAAATTAAAAAAAAAAAAAAGAGCTGTGTGGATCATGCCAAATTCTCGGTCATTGGAAATTACTGCATGGTTTTGTCTTACAGAGAAGACTGTCTAATAATAAAGACAGCCCTGTCACAGTTGTAGAGATACCTAAATTTTTAAAAATCTATATAAAATACACACAAGGTTAAAAAAATCAAATGATATTGAAGGGCTGATGATAAAAATTAACTTTTGCTTATTTCATCTCTCCCTTCCAATTGTGGGCTGAATTATGTATGTTTAAGTCCTAACCCTGGCTGCCTATGAATATGGCCTTATTTGGAAATAGGGTCTTTGTAGATGTCATCAATTTAGGATGAGGTTACTGGATTTGGTGTTCTGGTAAGAAAAGACGCAGACACACCGGGAAAGATGGGAGCAGAGACTGGAATGATACAGCCACAAACCAGGGGATGCCAGGGATTGTGGGCCACTGCCAGAAGCTAGGGGAGAAGCCTGGAACAGATTCTCCCTCAGAGCCTTCAATAGGAACCACCCCCGCTGACACCTTGATTTTGGGTTTAGGCCTGCAGAGAGAAGACATTTCTGATGTTCAGGATGCCCAGTTTGTGATGCTTTGTTATGGCAGCCCTAGGAAGCTCATACACCTCCCCAGGCCTAATCACTACCTTCGTAACTTGCTTTCATTTTCTTGGTAGTTGTTTCTGTAACTCTAAATGATATGTTTTATCTCTCTTATTTTGTCAGCCTCCTACATTATGAACAGATTCCCCATGTTAGGAAGTTAATGATGTGGCTCACCTACACAGTCCCTCACCAAATCTTTCCTTTTCCTTATGAATGTTGGTGATTACGTTATTTTAAAGAACTACTGATTATATCTGCAACATTCGATAACATACTTAAACATCTGTGCCTTTCCCCATTAATGTTGGGAAGTATTTCTTGACACAAAACCTCATATGATGAAGGTAGCTCTTTCCTCTACCCTTTACCTGTCTCTGCTCCAACTTGTCGGGTTTTCTTCGCTTCCATCTTATCCAACTCCAGATTATTGCTGCCTTATAGAAGTAGGAGCCCACTGTTGTCACGCAGTCCACTCTTTGAAGAGAAACTGGAAATGCAGATTTTTTTTTGGTGAGAACTTCTAACATTTAAGTGTATTTGTAAAATACAGCATAGACCAAATCAAACATCTCTCTGAGTTGCACTGACTCATAGGCTCTCCCACCCAAACCTTTTTTTAATCTTTGAGTTACTTCTTGAATAATAGTAGAAGGATAAAGTGACAATCTTGCAGGAGTCCACATGAGACAGTATACTTAGTAGGTCGACTATTTTAGCATGTATAAACTACCAACAAAACTGTCATAATACTTTGTGATGAATAGAACATCTTATTTCCTTTCGGTTATTTATATTGGGCTTATGTGTGTATATATATATATGTGCATCATGATGAAAAACTTCACCAACACTTCAGCTACAATAGGATTTTCATCAGAGCCACACACATTCGTCATGAGATCTTATTTTAGTCCAAAACACCCATGAAAGCTGTCAAAGATAGGTTTATTCTGTATGCCTCCCTTACAAGAGTAGAAGAAGACACAGAGAACCAAATCAGAGAGAAAGAAAAGTCTAACGGGTAGCATAGCCATGCTTGATTCAAGACTGAGGGTGGTGTCAGTCCAAATTGTAACACTTCAACCGTGGTGTCCGTCCTGGCCATTGGGTCCTATATCATCTGTGAGTTGTAAAACAAGCTGGTTTCAAAGCGATGCCTCTAAAGGATCTTTTGTTTGAGGCTTCCCATCACCCTTAGCATCATATCTAAACCCACTGCTATTAGCACAAACTAAGGCCTTGAGTGATTGTGCTCCAGCACACATCTCAGACTATCCCATGCCCCTCATCACCTTGCTGCACTTTTGTTCCATCTCAGGACCTTTGCATCTGCTGTTCCTTTGGTCTGCAAAGCCTTTCCCATGGTTTCTTCTCTTACTTTATTTTATTTTTTATTTTTTTAAGATTTTATTTATTTATTTGACACAGAGAGAGAGCAAGCACAAAAAGGGGGAGTGGCAGGCAGTGGGAGAGGGAGAAGCAGGCTCCCCACTGAGCAGGGAGGCTGATGCAGGACTCGATCCCAGGACCCCAGGATCATGACCTGAGCCGAAGGCAGACGCTTAACCGCTGAGCCACCCAGGCGCCCGCTTACTTTAGATACTAACTTAAATATCATTGCCTCAAAAAGGCCTTATTTGAACCCTCTGTGCAAGTCTGAATCACATTTCTTATTAAATTCATAACACTTATCACTATTGAAAGTATGTCATTCATTTACTTCTATGCTTGTTTAGTGCTAGTTAACAGTAAGCCCCAGGAGGCCAGGGATCCTGTCTTGTGTGTTCAGCTCTGCGCCATCAGCATCTTTATCAACATAGGGAATATAATAAGCATTCATTAAATGTTGGTTGAATTTGTGGTAGAAGGGAGAATATAGTACACCATGGGTTTGGGGAAAGAAAGGCTGTTCACTACATTTAAATTTTGTCTTAAGTTTCTAATCGACAAAGTGGGAAAAAGATAATAAGACTGGCTTCACAAGGTTATGTGAAGATTTTTTAAAAATAATGTAAGGTGGGCACTTTATACTTTGTAAGCCCTTTGGAATAAATTATAAATAACTTCTTTAAATACATGTGCTTTTGGACAATACTGTTTAAGCTAGAGGTTTTCCGTTGATCATTCTAATAGTTGATATTTATTGAGACCTTACTTTGTCCCAATAGGCACTGAACACAATACTTCAGATATGTTAGTTCAATTCCACAGCAGTTTTATGAGACAGAGAGTATTATCATTCCCATTTTACAGATGAGGAAATTCAGGATGAGTGAAGTTGAGGAACATGCCCAAAATTATACAGTTGGGAAGTGACAGAATTAGAGATGGAGCCTAGGCATTCTGGCTCCAGAGCCCACATTCTTAATACCCATGGTACACTACCTCCCAGAGATAGAGTCTTAGTTCACATGATACCTTGTTTAGATGGCCCAGCGTTTAGGTAAATAAAAGAAAGAACTGTTCTCATTGAAGCAGGAATGGAGGTTGGAGTGGGGAAGAGAGATCCCCACATTCATTCTTACCCCACTGGTCCTCATGTTCCCAGAGGCTCATAGAGATATTCCGAAGAACACAGGTGAAAACTATTTGTTTACATTTTTCAACGTTACACTTTATTTTGAGATAATTGTAGATTTATATTCCGTGGTAAGAAATAACATGGAGAAAATGTATATCCTTTATCCAGTTTTTCCCAGTGGAAACATTTTGCAAATGTATTATATAAATGAAAACATTATATTAAACCTAGCCAGGATCCTGACATTAATACAATCCAGTGATTTCATTCAGATTTGCCTAGGTTTACCCGTACTCACGTGTGTGCATGTGTTTATTTCTGTGCAATTTTCTCACCTGTGGGCTTCTTTACCCGCCACCTTAGTTAATTAGAATGATTCCATCAGCAAAAGGATCCCTTGTGTTTCCTTTTGTAATTACATCTCCCAAGTCCCTACCCCAGCAGGCACTAATATGTTTTTTATAATTTTTTCTTTTCAAGAATCATGCAGTATATAACCTTTGGAAATTGGCTTTCTTTACTCACCATAATTTCCTTGAGATTGATCCAAGTTGTTGTGTGTGTCAATAACCCTTTTTATTGCTAAGCAGTATTCCTTAGTATGGATTACCACAGGTTGTTTATATTCACTGATGGAAGAACATCTGGGTTGTTTCTAGTTTTTGGTTATTACAAATACAACTTTTATTTCTCTGGGATAAATTCCCAAGGGTGCAATTGCTAGATAATATGGGGTGGCATTTTTAGTTTTATAAGAAACTGCCAAACTGTGTTACAGAGTTGCTGTGCCATTTTACATTCTCACCAGCAACATATGAGTGGTCTAGTTTTTCTGCATCTTCACCAGCATTTGGTGTTGTCACTGTTTTTTATTTTATTTATTCTGATAGTGACATCTCATGTTGGTTTTAATTTGTGTCCCCTAATGGCTAATGATGTGGAACATATTTTTATACAGTTAACTTGCCATCTGTATATTTTTTTCTATGAAATACCTCTTCATGTATTTTCCCAATTTTTAACTATTGAATTTTGGAAGTTTTTATTTTATTTTATTTATTTTTGGTTTGGGTTTTTTTATAGTTTTTTTTTAATATAGTCTAGATATGAGTCCTTTGTCATATATGTGGTTGCAAATAATTTCTCCCATTCCACAGCTTATCTTTTTATCCTCTTAACAAGGTCTTTTGCAGAACAAAAGTTTTAATTTGGATGATGTCCAGTATTTGAATTTTTACTTTTATGGAATATGCTTTTGGTATCAAATGTAAGAACTCTTTGGCCTAGCTTTATTTATTTATTTATTTATTTATTTATTTATTTATTAAAGATTTTATTTATTTATTTGACAGAGAAAGAGAACACAAGCAGGGGGAGTGGGAGAGGGAGAAGCAGGCTTCCGCCGTGCAGGGAGCCCAATGCGGGGCTCGATCCCAGGACCCTGGGATTATGACCTGAGTGGAAGGCAGACACTTAACCGACTGAGCCACACAGGCGCCCCTGGCCTAGCTTTAGATGCTGAACATTTTCTCCATTTGTTTGTTTGTTTTTCCCCAAACATTTTATAGTTTTATGTTACACATTTAATTCCATGAATCACTTTGAGTTTAGTTTTTGTATAAGCTATCAGAGGTAGGTTGAGTTTCATTCTTTTTACCTATGGATTTCCAATTACTCCAATACCATTTGTTTAAAAAAAATTATTCTTTTGGCATTGACTTGCTTTTGCACATTTGTCAAAAATCATTTGGGCATATTAGCATGGGTCTATTCCTGAGTTCTCTATTCTTTTCCATTGAGCCATATATCTATCTCTCTGCTAAATGTCATACCCTCTTGATTACTGTAGATGTGTAATAATCTTTAATATGGATACAATTATTCTCTTTTCCAAGATTGTTTTAGCTATTCTTGTGTCTTTTCATAAAATTTTAAATGGAGCTGGTCTGTGTCTACAGAAAACCCATGTCAGGATCTTGAGAAGAATTACATTAAACCTATATATATATCAAATTGTGGGAAAACTAACATCTCTTCTATGTCAAGTCTTTCACTTCATGAACATGGTATGTCACCCCATTTACTTGAATCTTTTAAAATTTCTTTCATCAGCATTTTGTAATGTTCCACCTCCATATCCTATACATGTTTTGTTGAGTTTATACCTGATTATTTCATTTAATTTGCATGAGGTTTAAAGCCCTTTTGGTTTAAAAACTTAACTTGTTTAAACCAGTCATTTCGGACCTATGACCTGATAAAACAATCATGTCGTTTAAATGACTTTTTTCTTATCCCACAGTTATTTGACTTATCATTTGAAATGATTAGTTGTCCTTCCGTTTTGGATAGAGTCCCCAGTTTTTGAGGGTTTATGAAAATTTAATCTGCTTACTCTACCATTATTAGTTTGTTTGACTTAGTTACATTGTTAAGAAACACACATATACACATACCAAAATAAGGACAAGACAAATAGAAAATTAGCTACAAACTTCATTGATTATAAATGCTTTTTGCCCCCATGCATATATATTTTTACATGAATTTCTTAGAAGCATATCTTTTGGACTTGATCTGTGTGGAAACACTAGACTGTAATTCAGGTGCGTACAAAAGCTCTCAATAAATGATGTCAAAAGAAAAAAAGTAGGTTTTCTCAAGTTGGTGAAAAATTAGTCAAATGATTTTTGGGTGTGGAAGAAATCACAGAATGTTGTTGGCCAAGTGAGTCACTAGTGAAGGAGATGTGTTGACAAAGGATGGAGATCCACTTCCTTCATCTAAAATTTTTTGGCAGGTTTCTTCCTTTTGTTTTTCTCTTCTTTTTTTTAAAGTTATAAACATCACACAGTAACAAATTTAAACAATTCTGAAGTGCATGGAGTAAAAGAAAAGAAAAGAACCTTATCCTGGACCCTAGTCCCAGTCCTCAGAAAAATATACTAATAGATTGTGTACTTTTCAGTCTCTTTTCTCTCTGTATACAAAGAGAAACATATTCTCACACATACACAGATGATATTTTTAAAGCAAAAATGGAGTAATTCATTATATGCTATTATACATATTTTGTTTAAGGAGATTGTAAATACGGTTTTCCCCAGGACATTCACTCATTGTGAGCCTCAAGTCCTTTCATAACTTTTAGTAGGAATTCCTTTCCCATTCACAATATTCTGGTTTACGAGATAAACTAAATGGTCACATTAATTATACTAGTATCCTTTCCCTCACATTTTGACTGTAATTCCAAGTCAGTATTTAGTGGTTACACCTCATTAATTTAATAGCTTAAGAGTACACTTAAATATTGATGGACCCAAATCTGTTTAAAAATACCCAAATCAATGGACAAAGGGGTTTCCAATTTTTTGCTAATACAGATTCTATCACGGTGGAAAACATGTGCATCTGTCTTTATGGGCTCATGCTAATCTTTTTGGAAGAAAAGTCTTAGAAGTGATATTTTCAGATAACATCTTGCACCTTTAAAATGTTTGTAGGTACTGCCAGCTTGTGTCCAGATAGATGAGACAAAACTGCATACCCACCGACAGTGTAGAAAAGTGCCCTTCACTCCAAATTCCATTCTCTTTATAAATTTCATGTTCACTTTTCAGTTTAAGCACCCTTTTTTTTGGTGTGTGTAGCTTTTTATTTTTAAGGAAGATGCAACAAATGGATTATTTCAGTTATTTCACATGGACAAATAAAGATCCCTTCTTCAGGGAGACAGTCCATATTTATAACTCAGACAGGCCCTAGTCCAATTTATTGTAAATGACCAAGGGCATGTAGGTATTTTTGGAAAGAATGAAACCATCTTTATGGGGACTGGGATAATAACTGTCTAGACTGGTTCTTTCTTAAAGAAATCTTTTATAAAATGTTTGCTTAAACTGCCAGGTTCAGGGTTCTTAGGGGAAGCTAGTAGGCAGAGAGATGTTTTGGGTGGTGACTTTTGATTAGAACTGAGCATATCCCTTCTTATTTGCCTGTCCCTGCTTCCTGGCACTGAAACCTCAAACACTGGTGCTTTTTCAGGAAAGACAATATTAAAAAAGTTAAAAGGTTTGGAACATGTCATAAGAGATTTTTTGGAAATGTTTAACAAATGTTTATTAGGGTATTTTTAGAGTACTTTGAACATTTTCAACAGATAATGATAATGTAATAACCACAATAATAATAATAGTTATTTTATTAATACTTAAGAAAACATTATGGACCCAGAAATGGATTGTTTTCATGTTGCTTTTATTTTCAAAAATAATCCACAGAAGTCAAAGGGGCTTATGCGTCTTCATTTTCAGTAAGATAATGGCCTTAATTTTTTTTTTTTTTTTGAGAATGAAGCAATTTGAAGCTTCTGCAGAGCTTTCCCATTTGCATATACAAAATGAATTGCTTACTTAATTCATTCAGTCCCACAAGGGGAGAAATAATTAGGATATAGCCTATAAAAGCAAGGTGGAAAATTGCCTTTTAGGTAGTGGTCTTGTTTTTACTCTATAAACATAAATAAATCATCATCTGTAAATTACCTTCAGCAAAAGAAGGAGAAAAATTGGAAATCAAATCCTTGTTTTCCTAAATGGCTTTTGACTTTGCAGCACACCAGAAACATACTTAATATTCCCATATAATGCTGACTAATTACATAATTCTGACAGGAATATACCAGTTCCTCAAGGGAATGTATGCGCTTTTAAAAAACCTGATTGTATTAATCTTCCCTTGAAACACCAGAAGAAATTTCAACAGTTTCTCCATCTGATTACAAAATAATTCATTTGGAAAATTGAATTGTGCAATTTGTGATTGTTTTCCAAGTTGTTAATGCAAAACTATATCAGTAGCAAATTAAACTTTTAAAGTGTGCCCACTTTGTTAATTGCTGGCTGTTAAACATGTATTTCAATGAATGCTATCGTTTATGATGAATAACACATCTGGAGCATGGCTTTAAAGAGCCAAGTTAATTTGGCAGTCTTTTTGGGGGGAATTCCTAATTGGATGGCATACTTAAAGATTTATCAGAAATTTAGGGGAGTGTTGAATATTTCTTTCCTTTGATGGAGTCATAGTACTTTGTGTTTTTGATATTCAGAAAACCAAGAACTGCTTAATGGCCAAGAAGCTCTCAAATCTCTCCTTGTCTTCTCATTTCTCTTGGTCTGACTTTGTCACCACTTATTTTTTTTTTAATTTTTAATTTTTTATTGTTATGTTAATCACCATACATTACATCATTAGTTTTAGATGTAGTGTTCCATGATTCATTGTTTGTGCATAACACCCAGTGCTCCATGCAGAATGTGCCCTCTTTAATACCCATCACCAGGCTAACCCATCCTCCCACCCCCCTCCCCTCTAGAACCCTCAGTTTGTTTCTCAGAGTCCATCGTCTCTCATGGTTCATCTCCCCCTACGATTTCCCCCCTTCATTCTTCCCCTCCTGCTATCTTCTTCTTTTTTTTTTCTTAACATATATTGCATTATTTGTCTCAGAGGTACAGATCTGAGATTCAACAGTCTCGCACAATTCACAGCGCTTACCAGAGCACATACTCTCCCCAGTGACTATCACCCAGTCACCCCACTTTGTCGCCACTTATTGCCTGGTTGTCTGCTGGCCTCCCCAGACCTCACCTTCACCCTCAGGCCATGCTGCCATCCTTCCTGTGGCTAAGGCCACCATGTATGGGCAAGACAGCTGCTCACAGCTCAACTCCACGGGGTGGTCTTCTCATGGATTCCCATGTGAATGGCTCTCTGCCCCTACTTTAATGGGGAAGAAACAGACATAAAGGAAATACACAAGTAAAAGATACAGTATGTTGGTGTGACTGATAAACACTAAGGAAGAAATTAAAGCAGGGAAAAGGGATAGGAAGTATGGAATGAGAGTTTGCAATTTCAAATAGAGTAATCAGAAATGGTGTCATTGAAAAGATAGTATGTGAGGAGCTGGAGGTGGGGCAGAAGTGAGCCATGGAAGTATCTAAAGGAAGAGTGTTTCTGGGCAAAAGAAAAGCAAGTGCCAAGTGTTCCTGCTTGAAGGGACTTGAAAAGTCTGTATAAATGAACTGGTCTTCAGTTGGGCTTTTAGTTTAAGGAAAACAATAAATTGTGCACTGCCTTTATTTTGGTAGAGTTGTGTCCCTTCAGTATAATGACCTCTGGCATTACAATAGACTATATTTGCAGAGCGATGTATAGGAACAGTCTGAAAGCTCCAAAGAACTGTCCATTAGATGAGCAGGACTTAGATGGATACTTCAGTGTGCAGCTTTATTTCTTCCAGCCATGGAAAGAAATCCATTTCTCTTAGAGGAACCCAGAATCTGTGGGAAGAAAACACAAGATTGGAATTTATCTTGAGAAAAGTGAGTCAAAATTTGTTCAGACTGATTTTCGGACCATGCCATCCAACATAGCCACATGCTGGAGCCAAAAGGCACACCACCAACAAGGTAGCCTTCTGTCATTTCCTGTGTCAGTCCAGGAGAGGCAAGTTGGACCGCCTTCACCATCTGCCTTGAGTCTCTGATGAAGGAAGGTTGCCTCATTTCAGGCAGAAGATTTGACGTCCCCATAAGATGGTGTGCAAGTGCCAATAAAGGTTTGAGAAGCAAAGAATCACCAATATCCCTTCTTAACAGGCATTAGAAGTATAACCTAAATGAACCCCCATATTCACCTGTGCATGGTTTTCCTAGATCCTAACTAACTATAGTGAGAACTTGCAGTTGTGCTAACAGTTAGCTGGTTGTTCCCACAGAAATGCCTGGGAAGAGACTGATGATGGTGTCAGGTCACAAATGGCATGATTCTCTTTTCATATAAAGCTACCCAATTGTGTACGGCAACTCACCTATTGGCAAATCACAGTGAAAAAGTAAGGATGAGGATGCCCAAATGTATAAGGAGTGTATGGTAGGGACTTATATCAGCCAAACATACAGAATAAATTCTAGATGGGTGAACTTGCTCACCTGATTAAATGCAGTAGTTACACAATTTTGAAATAATAGCTGAATAAGAATAGCAATTCTAGTAATATTTGTGGTCTGTGTTTCCAGATTATTTTAATAAAAAGCAGTATGGGGGTGGGAACAGGAAAAGCATCCTCAGTCAATATTTATCTTGAAGCCCATAGGATATGGGCTTAGGGTGACAGACCAATTATTAAAAAGAATAGTATTTTTAAAAATTTTATGGAAATATAATTAACATACAGTGTTATATTAGTTTCAGTTGTACAATATAATGATTCAACAATTTTATACATTATTCTATACATCATGTGATCATCATGATAAAAAGAATAGCATTTTGTTGCAGGTAAGAGTCTTTAATGGATGCTAATTCCCGGGCAGGTGGTTGAGGAACAGAACATTCACATGATACCTAAGTGTCACCCAGCTTAAATACAAATACAAAAATTGCTATTTTATGATAGAAATGGTGGCTACCCCCAAGTGATCAAACTGCACCTCACCAATAGAGGGGCATTCTGACATTATGTATCTTCTGATATATGATGCGGTGTGAAGCCCACCAGCATCCCTTCCAAAGTATTCTCAACAAAAATGTTATCTGAATCTCATCAACCTTTTAGATGTAGCTTCCATTTCAGAAGACGTACAAGGGGTAGAAAAATTAAGGTCACCATGGAAAAACAAACGTACGTAGGACATGGAATATTCTACATGAAAACTGACATGATCTTCTCAAAATGATAATATCATTTGTAAAATGTGGGGACTCTTCTAAATTTAAAGAGACTCAGATATGAGAAGAAATGCAATGCATGCATCTTTGTTGGATCTTAGATTGGGTGGTGGCGGAGGGATGTGGGCACAGCTCTAAAAGACATTTTGGGGACTTTTAGGGAGCTTTGAAGATGGGCTGGAAATGAGGTAATACAAGGAATTAGTTGTGAAAATGGCACTGAGGTGATGTGGATTATCCCTGGTGTTTGTAAAAACTGTTTGCAAAGTTGTAGGGTTGATGTGTGTTTCTGTATATAATTTACTTTCAAATACTTCAACCCAAACCAAGTGTGTATGCAAGTGTGCGTACACACACACACACACACACACACACACACCCTCACATATTTAAATATAAAAAGAGATGAAGCAAACTAAGTAAAGGTGGCAAAATGTTGATAATTGTGGATTCTAGGTGATGGAGCACATTGTATTATTCTTTTAGCTTTTCTGTGTTGGAAATCTTCACAATAAAATTTTGGAAAAGAAAATGATGAACACAAAATGCCCTGAGCAAAAAGCAAAGGGCAAAAGACAAAGAAAATTTTTGTTTTAAAAAACAGAACAAAAGGGATGGAAAGAGTAAAAAAGGACTGGGGCTCCTGGGTGGCTCAGTCAGCTAAGTGTCTGACTCTTGATTTCAGTTCAGGTCATGATCTCAGGGTCATGAGATAGAACCCCATGATGGGCTCTGCATTCAGCATGGAGTCAGCTTGAGATTCTCTCTCTCTTCCTCTCCCTCTGCCCCTCCCCCACTCATCTCTAAATAAATAAATAAAATCTTTAAAAAAAAAAGAATAAAAAAAGGACTGAACTAATTCCCAAAATGTCAATCATAAGAATTTAAATTACTTTAATTACCAAGAGACAATGGATTAAATTAGATAAAAATGTAATATTCCAACTATATGTTTCTTAAAATCACTTACATATTTCTACCAGAGCTACATCTAAAATGAAAGCAAGCCAAAAATTTAAAAACCAAATGGTCATTCACACAGTGGAGTACCATACAGAAACCAAAACCTCTTATATATGAGACAACGTGGAAGAATCTCACAGAGGTGAGGTTGGGTGAAAGAATGCAAGACATGGAAAAATACATATGATGTTATTCCATTTATAAAAAGCTTTTTAAAAGAACTAACCACGATAGAGATCAGAGTAGTGAATCTTATTTGTGGGTAGCTCTGACCCAGGAAGTGGTGATAGTGACTAAAATGTTTTTTATGACTCAGGATGCATGGTGGTTACACAGATGTGTATGCACGTAAAGATGCACTGGGCTGTCTTCTCAAGATTTCTGTCCTTTTCTGTGTGTGTGATCCCCAGGACCTGTACATAAATTCCTGCTCTGGGTGTCTCAAGCAGAATTGCACTGAGCAGTAGCCCAAGTTATAAAACAGGGTACTGTATGTACCCACAGAAAAGCAAGTGGTTTTTGAAAAGCTGAGTTTTCTTCAACACTTTAAGGTCCAAGTAGGAAAAGATGAGTTTAGTTCAGACTGTCTTCTTTTAATTTAACAAATACTTTATTTTTACTTAGGGACACTGTGTAAGATTTCTTCTGAAAAATTTTAAAAAGCAACTGATTTGACTACCAAGTAAAACTGATAACCAGTATCCTAGTAACTCATAATGTATTTGACTAGGAAATCTGTTCTGCTTTGTACAAAAAGCAACATTATTGTACAGCGAGATTTGAGAGGAAATCTCTATGAAAATTCCTGGCCAAAAGAAAATCGAACAGAGGGTGTATTAACCAACTTCTGCTGTGGCAACAGTTCCAAAATTTTAGTAGCCTATAGCGACACGTCTTTGTCTCCTGCCCTTGTTACATGAGGGGTCTGGGTTGGCTGTGGGTGGACTGAGCACAGCTGGATTAATTTCACTCAGTTGAGATCCATCTGTCTGTACATTCAGAGATCCAGGAAGGTGGGGAACATTACTCTCATAGTGGAAGGTTGAAGCTCAAGGAGAGCAGAACTGACCTAATTATGCATGCATTTAAAGCATCTACTTGGACATGGCCTATCAGGTCATGTCCTGTTGGCCAAAGTCAGTTGCATGGCTAAGTCCAAACTCATTAGTAAAGAATCAGAAGGCTTGGGAGGGAATGGATGATTATGAAAAAATAATTCAATAAATGGTAGAAAATGAAGATTACTATGAGGGGCAGAATTTACCTTTGGTCTTATTTTAAATTCCTCCAAATCCTAGAGACAGAATCATTTTGCCAAGTCTTATCATTGCTTAATCTGTTCCAACCTCCATGCTTAGAAGCATACTTTATGCATCAGAGAACTTCCTATTTAGTCTTCATTATCTTTTACCAGCAGAATTTTTAAGAAGCTACTATCTTCTGTGAATTTTTAATTAGTCCATGGTAATTTCTGTCAGAAAGAAATGGCCCCAGGAGAAGCCTGGCACTAAGTGGGGCTCTTGAAAGTAAACATAACAATTTCTAGAGAAAAATCAAGCATTTCAAAGGTCCTAATATCGACATTTTCAGTAAGCCATACAGATATTTCCAGTCTTATTTGATAGCAACATGTTTTTTAGCTTCATTTCAAGAGAAAAATCTCTGGAGTCAGTAAGCTTAAATACATCCTAGTAAATGAAAAGCAAGGTTGAAACTGAGAGGTCACAGGTTAATTTGAAAAGGTAACCAGACTGGTAGCAGCCCCCCAAATAAACAGAAGTTATTTCGATTGTCTAACTTGGGATCTGCTATTGTTTTAACATGGAAAGTATATAAAAGGGTAGGTAAAAATATTTAAAGTCTATTTATATACCTTTATTTATTTATTTATTTATTTATTTGACAGAGAGAGACACAGCGAGAGAGGGAACACAAGCAGGGGGAGTGGGAGAGGGAGAAGCAGGCTTCCCGCCGAGCAGAGAGCCCGATGCGGGGCTCGATCCCACGATCCTGGAACCATGACCTGAGCCGAAGGCAGACACTTAATGACTGAGCCACCCAGGCACCCCTATATACCATTTTTAATCACAAAATTCAACTTCTTTTCTGCTATCAAAACTCTTCTGTTAGAGATGAAAAAGTATATCTCACCTAACTTTAGACCTCTCTTTGGAATAGTTCTTTCATCCTTTAAATCATATTTCTCGGAGATATTTCAGATTTTGATCATGAGGCTTGAAATACTTTATTGTCTTCCTCACTCAGGAAATGCATACAATGAAATGGGCAAGAAAGGCAAAAGGAAAACAGATGATGCTATTCAGATGGGTGACCTTTGGGATCTCAAGTGGGAACCAAGCCTTTACCAAGTTTCTATCGCAATCTTTGTCATGCCTCTACCAAGCCAATGAGAGTCCTTCTGGGTGACTCTAGGACCTTTAGGTCAATTGATTCACCTGGACTGTTGATTCAGTAGAAAATGAAATGAAATGAAACTCAGTTTCATAATACTAGTATTAGATCAGTAGTAGTAGGTTTATGGTGTTTTTCTTAATTTTCAGTCATTTGTTATTTATTCATTAATGTTTGTTGTCACAGGTGTTACTCTACTCATATTTACTTAATCGTTTGCTTTAAATCAGCTCACTTCTTTTTTAGTAAATTCACCATAAGAGCAAATTTTCTTACTACCATCAGTAGAAGACCAGTATCTACTGCCATGAACAGGAATTAACATTTAAAAAGAAATACAATGGAAAGAAAATAGTGTTAAGTTCTAACTACTTTTTGCTACAGAAATCTTTTTTTTTTTTAATGTGGTAAAAAATGCATAGCATGAAATCTACCCCCTTCGTAACTTTTTAAGTATATAGTACGGTATTGTTAATTACATGCCCACTGTTGTACAGCAGAGTTCTATAACTTTTTCACCTTGTATGATTGAAACCTTGTACCCATTGAACAGCTACGTCTGCCTTCCCCCTCTCCCCATCCCCTGGCAACCACCATTCTGGTATCTGCTTCTGATTTTCACCACTGTGGATACCTTGTATAAGTGGAATCATGCAGTGTTCGCCCCTCTATGACCAGCTTATTTCACATAGCATAATGTCCTCCAGGTTCATCCATGTTGTCACAAATGGTAAAATTTCCTTCTTTTTTTAAGCCTGAATAATATTCTATAGTATGCATATACCATATTTCTTATTTATGCATGGACATTTAGGTTGTTTCCATATCTTAGCTGTTGTGAATAATGTTGCTATGAACATGGGAGAGCAAATATCTCTTTGAGATCCTGTTTTTATATATTTGGATATACAATATACTCAGAAGTGGGATTGCTTCATCACGTGAGAGTTCTATTTTTAATTTTTTGAGGAACCTCCATCCCGTTTTCCATAGTGGCTACACCGTTTTACATTTCCACCAACAATTCACGAAACTTTCAATTTCCCTTCTGCTTTTTATTGTTTTTCTTTAAATAATGGCCATTCTAACATGTGAGAAGCGATACCTCATTGTGTTTTGATTTGCATTTCCCTGAAGATTAGTGATGTTTAACAACTTTTCATATACCTGTTGGCAGTTTCTAGGTCTTTGGACAAATGTCTATTCAAGTCATTTGCTCATTTTTTTTAATTGGGTTGCTTTTTAGCTGTTGAGTTGTAGGGGTTCCATATATATTTTGGGTATTAAGCCCTTACCAGATATCTGGTTTGCAGATATTTTCACCCATTCTTTAGGTTGCTTTTTCACTCTGTTGATTGTTTTCTTTGCTGCATAGAAGTTTTTTTGTTTGTTTTGTCCCACTTGTCAGTTTTTCAGGGTTGTTGCCTGCGCTTTTGGTGCCATATCTGATAAATCATTGCCAAGGCCAATGTTAAGAAACTTTTTTCTGCTATGTTTTCTTTAGAAGTTTATGCTTTTAAGACCTACATTTAAGTCTTTAATCAATTTTGAGTCAATTTTTGTGTAAGACGGGAGTCCAGCTGCATACTTTCGCATGTGGATATCCAGTTTCCCAACTCCATTGGTTGAAGAAACTCTCCTTTCCCCATTGTGTATTTTTGGCATAGATGCAACAGTTTATTTCTGAGCTCTCCATTTTATTCCATCTGTCTGTATGTCCATCTTTGTGCCAGTACCATCCTGTTTTGATTACTGTAGCTTTGTAATATGTTTTGAAGTTTAGGAAGTGTGAAGCCTTCGGTTTCATTCTTTCTCAAGACCATTAGACTATGTATTCAGGGTCCTTTGTGGTTCTATATGAATTTTACATCTGCAAATAGTGCATTGGGATTTTGAAGGAGATTGCATTGAATCTGTAGATAACTTCAAGTAGTATGGAAATTTTATCTTATTTTATTTACTTGTTTTTTTTAAAGATTTATTTATTTATTTGAGAGAGAGAGAGTGTGCATGAGTGGGGGGGGGGGCTCAGAGGGGCAGAAGGAGAGGGAGAGAGAAAATATCAAGCAGACTCTCGCTGAGCATGAAGCCTGACCCTGGGCTTGATCTCACGATGCTGGGATCATGACCTGAGCCGAAATCAAGAGTCAGACACTTAACTGACTGAGCCACCCAGGCACCCCAAATGTGGACATTTTAACAATACTAAGTCTTTCAGTGCATGAACGAGGGATGTCTTCTCATTTATTTGTAGCTTATTTAACTTTTTTCAGCATTGTTTTGTAGTTTTCAGTGCAAAAAATTTTTTTCTTCCTTGGTTACATTTATTCATAAGTATTTTATTCTTTTTAGTGTTATTGTAAATGGGATTGTTTTCTTATATTTCTTTTTGAGATTGTTCACTGTCAGTATATAGAAACATAATTGATTTTTGTGTCATTTTGTATCTGGCAACTCTACTGAATTCATATATTAGTTCTAACAGGTGTGTGTGTTGGGGGGGGAGAGATCTTTAGGGTTTTCTACATGCAGGATTATGTCATCTGCAAACAGATAATTTTACTTCTTCTTTTCCAATCTGGATGCATATAATAAAAAGCAATTAAGCAAAGAGACAATAGAAGCCTACCCAGACCCTTAGTCCTCCTCACTACATGTGCATACAAGAATATGGAGAGATCTTTAGGGTTTTCTACATGCAGGATTATGTCATCTGCAAACAGATAATTTTACTTCTTCTTTTCCAATCTGGATGCATATAGTAAAAAGCAATTAAACAAAGAGACAATAGAAGCCTACCCAGACCCTTAGTCCTCCTCACTACATATACATACAAGAATATGTATGTGTGCAAGAATGCATGTATAAACATTATTTTTATAGAAATGGGAATAAATTATATCTCCCATGGTGGTTTAACAAAACTATTTCTGTTTTGAATATGGTGTTTTAACATTTTATATTTTAAATTGTATTTTGGCTTAATAAAGTGTACTGTATGGATTTAGCTTGTGATACTCTAACAGTGAGTGTGGCTCTCAAAGTAATACATAAATCCGAATAATGAATTAAGCCCTTGCTTTGTTAAGATATGCAGGGAGTAATTCCAGGTAACCGAGTACTGAGATAACATTCTGATCTCAAACATGCAATTCTTTTGTTCATGCATTGTTTTCCTCTGACTGGATAATTTCAAAGGACTTGTCTTCAAGTTTTCTGGTTCTTTCTTCTGCTTGATCAAATCTGTTCTGAACCCTGCTAGTGAATTTTCAATTCAGCTATTGTATTCTTCAGCTCAAGACTGGTTCTTTCCCTATACAAAACTAGTCCACAAAGTCTGAGAGACTGGCTGTTTTTTCAAATGTGTGGATCCCAACACAAACTTACAAGGAACATGAAGGAACAGAAAACATAGCTCAATCAAAGTAACAAAATAAATCTTTAAAAAATGACCCTAAAGAATTGGAAGTATATGAATTACCTGAGAAAGAATTTGAGATCATCATCATGAAGATGCCTCAGTGAGTTCAGGAAAACAAATTTTGGCCAGATTAAAGGGGGAAAAAAATGAAAAAGCTTAGAGATATTGATCTCCTTAGGTCCTCTGACTTTTCATGAGCTGCATAGCCTTATGGGGAATGTGGGCAGGGAGATGCCTGGGGGAGGAGGGGGACTACAGAGAAGGCTTATCCTTAAGTGCACATGTCAAGGGCAGGAGGTCAAATGTTCAAACCTATAAGCAAACTTCATCCTTGCCAAACAAGTAAATTCCTTTCTCAGAGACTTTGTACTTTCTGTTACCTGTGGCTGGAGTGGCTGGGCCCAGCTATTCATACGATTCACTTTTTCAGATCTTTTTGTCTCTGCTCAAATGATCCCTTCTCTGAAAGGGCATCCTTACCCCCTTATGTAAAATAGCAGAATCTCCTGAGCCCCCTGAAATCCTTTTTCACACCTTTGTTTGTCCTCATAGCACTTCCTTATCCCTGCCTGGTAAAATGGTTCTTTGCTTATTTCCTCCTTTTAAATAAGAATAAACAATAAATAAATAAATATGAATAAACAATGAGTTAAAAAAATTTGATGAGTGAATGGATTCCAGGAAGATTCTTGAAGAGGAAATGTGGCTCTCCTACAATTGTGTTTAAGTCGCTCCCTCCTGACGCTGTTACACCTTGAAGAAATTTTTACATTTTATTTGTGAATCTCTACACAAAGATAGTATAATTCATGTAGAGTTTAGGGTGTATCTTTTCTCTTACACTGTGAAAGAAAAATAAAATCTCTGACTACAGAGGCTCAGGAGGGAGTTTTCTTAAAAAGTTTTGAACTTGGTGGGAAATAACTTCGGATCTGAGACCTAAGGAAAAGACAAGAAATTCAAACTGAAGGTGACCTGAAGGTATTGCCTGCCCGTGGTCCTGAAAGCTCATCTTCTTTGAGGTCGTATTGAGGATCCAATGCAGTCACTTTTTAAAAAAATTTAATTAATTAATTAATTTATTTATTTGACAGAGAGAGACACAGCGAGAGAGGGAACACAAGCAGGAGGAGTGGGAGAGGGAGAAGCAGGCTTCCTGCTGAGCAGGGAGCCTAATGCGGGCCTCGATCCCAGGACCCTGGGATCATGACCTGAGCCGAAGGCAGATGCTTAACCAACTGAGCCACTCAGGATGATCAGATACACTTATTAGCCCCCATTTAAAATAACATTCATATTACACATGAACCTGAGACCTTATCAAAATCTATGCTTCAAAAGTGATTCTTTAGGGGCAAATTATGTCTTTGTGAAAAGGAATGTTAAAAGGATGTCTGGGTAGCTCAGTCAGTTAGGCGTCTGCCTTCAGCTCAGGTCATGATCCCAGGGTCCTGGAATGAAGTCCGGCATTGGGCTCCCTGCTCAGCGGGGAGCCTGCTTCTCCCTCTGTCTGCTGCTCCCCCTTGTGCTCTCTTCTCTCTCTTTCTGACAAGTAAATAAAATCTTTAAAAAAAAAAAAAGGAATAATAAAAAAATATATTCTGCTTTTGGTTTTCTCATTTATAAAATGGAGCAATGGTGGAAATAAATCTGCCTTACACAGGTTTTAAAGTGACTTATAAATATACCTGCAAATATTCTTTTTTTTAAAATTTTTTATTGTTATGTTAATCCCCATACATTACATCATTAGTTTTAGAT